>NC_088391.1:61281666-61587500 GCF_037993035.2 Macaca fascicularis
TGAGCCACCACACTTGGACAGTTATGTGTTTTCAGAAGAACTGTTCTTGGCATTTTTTAATACTATTTTCCTAATTGCAACATCAAAAATTAATTCTATAAATTAGCAAAAAAACCAAAAATGCCAACAAGTAAAAACAAAAACATAAAACAATCTTTGCTCATTTCAAATTGATAAGTGTTCTGAGAATTATATGATAACAACAATGCCAAACAGTTAATGGATAGCAAATGTATGCAATGTATGTAAGACCATACATTTATATGCTTTAAAATTCTTACAAAAAATCTTACATAAGAAAACTAAATTTTTATACAGGAAAAATGTAAAAAAAAAAAAAAACTGTACTATTTGTACTTTTATTGCTAGAAAGACCTGAGTTATATTTAAGCTGAATGGTGGCAATCATTGACACTTCATTTGCATATTGAGTAACAAACACATTGCTTTCATTTTGTGGTGTGCGTTGTTCTGAAGTCTTCATACATATTAACTCTTCAACCTCACCACGAAATATGGGGCTATAGAAATAGGGAAATAGCTGTCTAATTTGCTCAAAGTCATATATCTATCCAGTTTTAGAGGTGAGCTTCGAACCCAAAGTCATTGGTTGAGTCCTTACTCTTAAATCATTAGCTATAGTGCCTTTGTTATTTGTGGGTTTTTATTTTTACCTTTTCTTCATATTGTATTTTATTTGTTTTCCCATGTCAAATTCTTCATTTGTTTATTATTTACATTGACATATATATTTTGTATTTGCAGTCTACTTTGCACCTGCACTGAATTGTAAATATGTTAAATGTAATGGGCAATCAATGAAAACAGAAAAATATATAGATGGATAAAGTTAAATCTGTAAATATTAATCATACAATACTTTGTTTTTAAACCCAGTCTATACTCTAAATATTTCTAGTTCATATATATGTTTTATATCTACTTAAAAAATATAAACTTTTCATTGTTTGTATTAGTCAGGGCTCTTTATAGGGACAGGACTAATATGATAGATGTATATGTGAAAGGGAGTGTATTAAGGAGAATTGACTCATACCATCACAATACGAAGTCTCACAATAGACCATCTGCAAGCCAGCCAGTGGTAGATGAGTCCAAGTCCAAAACTTCAAAAGTAGGGAAGCCGACAGTGCAGCCTTCAGTCAGTGGCCAAAAGCCCAATAGCCCCTGACAAATGACTGTTCTAAGTCCAAGAGTCCAAAAGCTGAAGAACTTGGAGTCTGATATTCAAGGGCAGAATGCATCCAGCACGAGAGAAAGTTGAAGACTGGGAAACCCAGCCAGTCTAGTCTTCCCATGTCCTTCTACCTGCTTTATCCTAGCCATGCTGGGAGCTGATTAGATGGTTCCCACCCAAATTGAGGGTATATCTGCCTCTCCCAGTCCACTGATTCAAATGTTAATCTTCTTTGGTACCACCCTCATAGACACACTCAGAAACAGTACTTTGCATCCTTTAATCCAATCAAGGTGACACTCAGTATTAACCATCACATGATTAGAGGGCAAATGTTTTTGTAATTGTGCTTTTTGTAGTACAGAGATGGCTGAGCATGTCCATCTAATAACTGGCAAATCGACAAATTTGGCCATATGTATTTAATGCTAGTCTGTTAACAATCATTTAATTGAGGACATTAAAGATTATAATTCTTTATTTATTTATTTTTAAAATTTATTTATTATTATTATACTTTAAGTTCTAGGGTAAATGTGCATAACGTACAGGTTTGTTACATATGTATACTTGTGCCATGTTGCTGTGCTGCACCCATCCACTAGTCAGCACCCATCAACTCGTCATTTACATCAGGTATAACTCCCCTCCCCCCTCCACATGATAAACCCCGGTGTGTGATATTCCCCTTCCCGAGTCCAAGTAATCTCATTGTTCAGTTCCCACCTATGAGTGAGAACATGTGGTGTTTGGTTTTCTGTTCTTGTGATAGTTTGCTGAGAATGATGGTTTCCAGCTGCATCCATGTCCCTACAAAGGACACAAACTCATCCTTTTTGATGGCTGCATAGTATTCAATGGTGTATATGTGCCACATTTTCTTAATCCATTCTGTCACTGATGGACATTTGGGTTGATTCCAAGTCTTTGCTATTGTGAATAGTGCTGCAATAAACATACGTGTGCATGTGTCTTTATAGCAGCATGATTTATAATCCTTTGGGTATATACCCAGTAATGGGATGGCTGGGTCATATGGTACATCTAGTTCTAGATCCTTGAGGAATCGCCACACTGTTTTCCATAATGGTTGAACTAGTTTACAATCCCACCAACAGTGTAAAAGTGTTCCTATTTCTCCACATCCTCTCCAGCACCTGTTGTTTCCTGACTTTTTAATGATCGCGATTCTAACTGGTGTGAGATGGTATCTCATTGTGCTTTTGATTTGCATTTCTCTGATGGCCAGTGATGATGAGCATTTTTTCATGTATCTGTTGGCTGTATGAATGTCTTCTTTTGAGAAATGTCTGTTCATATCCTTTGCCCACTTTTTGATGGGGTTGTTCGTTTTTTTTCTTGTAAATTTGTTTGAGTTCTTTGTAGGTTCTGGATATTAGCCCTTTGTCAAATGAGTAGATTGCAAAAATTTTCTCCCATTCCGTAGGTTGCCTGTTCACTCTGATGGTAGTTTCTTTTGCTGTGCAGAAGCTCTTTAGTTTAATGAGATCCCATTTGTCAATTTTGGCTTTTGCTGCTGTTGCTTTTGGTGTTTTAGACATGAAGTCTTTGCCCATGCCTATGTCCTGAATGGTACTACCTAGGTTTTCCTCTAGGATTTTTATGGTATTAGGTCTAACATTTAAGTCTCTAATCCATCTGGAATTAATTTTCATATAAGGAGTAAGGAAAGGATCCAGTTTCAGCTTTCTACTTATGGCTAGCCAATTTTCCCAGCACCATTTATTAAATAGGGAATCCTTTCCCCATTTCTTGTTTCTCTCAGGTTTGTCAAAGATCAGATGGCTGTAGATGTGTGGTATTATTTCTGAGGACTCTGTTCTGTTCCATTGGTCTAGATCTCGGTTTTGGTACCAGTACCATGCTGTTTTGGTTACTGTAGCCTTGTAGTATAGTTTGAAGTCAGGTAGCGTGATGCCTCCAGCTTTGTTCTTTTGACTTAGGGTTGTCTTGGAGATGCGGGCTCTTTTTTGGTTCCATATGAACTTTAAAGCAGTTCTTTCCAATTCTGTGAAGAAACTCATTGGTAGCTTGATGAGGATGGCATTGAATCTATAAATTACCTTGGGCAGTATGGCCATTTTCACGATATTGATTCTTCCTATCCATGAGCATGGTATGTTTTTCCATTTGTTTGTGTCCTCTTTTATTTCACTGAGCAGTGGTTTGTAGTTCTCCTTGAAGAGGTCCTTTACATCCCTTGGAAGTTGGATTCCTAGGTATTTTATTCTCTTGTAAGCAATTGTGAATGGAAGTTCATTCATGATTTGGCTCTCTGTTTGTCTGTTACTGGTATATAAGAATGCTTGTGGGCCGGGCGCGGTGGCTCAAGCCTGTAATCCCAGTACTTTGGGAGGCCGAGGCGGGTGGATCACGAAAGTCAGGAGATCGAGACAGGAGTGAAACCCCGTCTCTACTAAAAATACAAAAAACTAGCCGGGCGTGGTGGCGGGCGCCTGTAGTCCCAGCTACTCGGAGGCTGAGGCAGGAGAATGGCGTAAACCCAGGAGGCGGAGCTTGCAGTGAGCTGAGATCGCGCCACTGCACTCCAGGCTGGGTGACACAGCGAGACTCCGTCACAAAAAAAAAAAAAAAAAAAAAAAAAGAATGCTTGTGATTTTTGCACATTAATTTTGTATGCTGAGACTTTGCTGAAGTTGCTTATCAGCTTAAGGAGATTTTGGGCTGAGACAATGGGGTTTTCTAAATATACAATCATGTCATCTGCAAACAGGGACAATTTGACTTCTTCTTTTCCTAACTGAATGCCCTTGATTTCTTTCTCTTACCTGATTGCCCTAGCCAGAACTTCCAACACTATGTTGAATAGGAGTGGTGAGAGAAGGCATCCCTGTCTTGTGCCAGTTTTCAAAGGGAATTTTTCCAGTTTTTGCCCATTCAGTATGATATTGGCTGTGGGTTTGTCATAAATAGCTCTTATGATTTTGAGGTACGTTCCATCAATACCGAATTTATTGAGCGTTTTTAGCATGAAGGGCTGTTGAATTTTGTCAAAAGCCTTTTCTGCATCTATTGAGATAATCGTGTGGTTCCTGTCTTTGATTCTGTTTATATGCTGGATTATGTTTATTGATTTGCGAATGTTGAACCAGCCTTGCATCCCAGGGATGAAGCCCACTTGATCATGGTGGATAAGCTTTTTGATGTGTTGCTGAATCCGGTTTGCCAGTATTTTATTGAGGATTTTTGCGTCGATGTTCATCAGGCATATTGGTCTAAAATTCTCTTTTTTTGTTGTGTCTCTGCCAGGCTTTGGTATCAGGATGATGTTGGCCTCATAAAATGAGTTAGGGAGGATTCTATCTTTTTCTATAGATTGGAATAGTTTCAAAAGGAATGGTACCAGCTCCTCCTTGTACCTCTGGTAGAATTCAGCTGTGAATCCATCTGGTCCTGGACTTTTTTTCGTTGGTAGGCTATTAATTATTGCCTCAATTTCAGAGCCTGCTATTGGTCTATTCAGGGATTCAACTTCTTCCTGGTTTAGTCTTGGAAGAGTGTGAGTGTCCAGGAAATTATCCATTTCTTCTAGATTTTCTAGTGTATTTGCGTAGAGGTTTTTATAGAATTCTCTGATGGTAGTTTGTATTTTTGTGGGGTCGGTGGTGATATCCCCTTTATCATTTTTAATTGCGTCGATTTGATTCTTCTCTCTTTTCTTCTTTATTAGTCTTGCTAGCGGTCTGTCAATTTTGTTGATCTTTTCAAAAAACCAACTCCTGGATTCATTGATTTTTTGGAGGGATTTTGTGTCTCTATCTCCTTCAGTTCTGCTCTGATCTTAGTGATTTCTTGCCTTCTGCTAGCTTTTAGAATGTGTTTGCTCTTGCTTCTCTAGTTCTTTTAATTGTGATGTTAGAGTGTCAATTTTAGATCTTTCCTGCTTTCTCTTGTGGGCATTTAGTGCTATAAATTTCCCTCTACACACTGCTTTAAATGTGTCCCAGAGATTCTGGTATGTTGTGTCTTTGTTCTCATTGGTTTCAAAGAACATCTTTATTTCTGCCTTCATTTCGTTATGTACCCAGTAGTCATTCAGGAGCAGGTTGTTCAGTTTCCATGTAGTTGAGCGGTTTTGATTGAGTTTCTTAGACCTGAGTTCTAGTTTGATTGCACTGTGGTCTGAGAGACAGTTTGTTATAATTTCTGTTCTTGTACATTTGCTGAGGAGTGCTTTACTTCCAATTACGTGGTCAATTTTGGAATAAGTACGATGTGGTGCTGAGAAGAATGTATATTCTGTTGATCTGGGGTGGAGAGTTCTATAGATGTTTATTAGGTCTGCTTGCTGCAGAGATGAGTTCAATTCCTGGATATCCTTGTTGACTTTCTGTCTCGTTGATCTGTCTAATGTTGACAGTGGAGTGTTGAAGTCTCCCATTATTATTGTATGGGAGTCTAAGTCTCTTTGTAAGTCTCTAAGGACTTGCTTTATGAATCTGGGTGCTCCTGTATTGGGTGCATATGTATTTAGGATAGTTAGCTCTTCCTGTTGAATTGATCCCTTTACCATTATGTAATGGCCTTCTTTGTCTCTTTTGATCTTTGATGGTTTAAAGTCTGATTTATCAGAGACTAGTATTGCAACCCCCGCTTTTTTTTTGTTCTCCATTTGCTTGGTAAATCTCCCTCCATCCCTTTATCTTGAGCCTATGTATGTCTCTGCATGTGAGGTGGGTCTCCTGAATACAGCAGACTGATGGGTCTTGACTCGTTATCCAGTTTGCCTGTGTCTTTTAAATGGAGCATTTAGTCCATTTACATATAAGGTTAATATTGTTATGTGTGAACTTGATCCTGCCATTATGATATTAACTGGTTATTTTGCTCGTTAGTTGATGCAGTTTCTTCCTAGCCTAAATGGTCTTTACATTTTGGCATGTTTTTGCAATGGCTGGTACCGGTTGTTCCTTTCCATGTTTAATGCTTCCTTCAGGGTGTCTTGTAAGGCAGGCCTAGTGGTGACAAAATCTCTAAGCATTTGCTTATCTGTAAAGGATTTTATTTCTCCTTCACTTATGAAACTTAGTTTGGCTGGATATGAAATTCTGGGTTTAAAATTCTTTAAGAATGTTGAATATTGGCCCCCACTCTCTTCTGGCTTGTAGAGTTTCTGCCAAGAGATCTGCTGTTAGTCTGATGGGCTTCCCTTTGTGGGTAACCCGACCTTTCTCCCTGGCTGCCCTTAAGATTTTTTCCTTCATATCAACTTTGGTGAATCTGGCAATTATGTGTCTTGGAGTTGCTCTTCTCGAGGAGTATCTTTGTGGCGTTCTCTGTATCTCCTGGATTTGAATGTTGGCCTGCCCTACTAGGTTGGGGAAGTTTTCCTGGATGATATCCTGAAGAGTGTTTTCTAACTTGGTTCCATTTTCCCCCTCACTTTCAGGCACCCCAATCAGATGTAGATTTGGTCTTTTTACATAATCCCATACTTCTTGCAGGCTTTGTTCATTTTTTCTTTTTTTCTGTTGGTTTCTCTTCTTGCTTCATTTCATTCATTTGATCCTCAATCGCAGATACTTTCTTCCAGTTGATCGAGTCCGTTACTGAAGCTTGTGCATTTGTCACGTATTTCTCGTGTCATGGTTTTCATCTCTTTCATTTCGTTTGTGACCTTCTCTGCATTAAGTACTCTAGCCATCAATTCTTCCACTTTTTTTTTTTTAAAGATTTTTAGTTTCTTTGCGCTGGGTATGTAATTCCTCCTTTAGCTCTGAGAAATTTGATGGACTGAAGCCTTCTTCTCTCATCTCGTCAAAGTCATTCTCCGTCCAGCTTTCATCCGTTGCTGTCGATGAGCTGCGCTCCTTTGCCGGGGGAGATGCGCTCATATTTTTTGAATTTCCAGCTTTTCTGCCCTGCTTTTTCCCCATCTTTGTGGTTTTATCTGCCTCTGGTCTTTGATGATGATGGTGACCTACTGATGGGGTTTTGGTGTAGGTGTCCTTCCTGTTTAATAATTTTCCTTCTAACAGTCAGGACTCTCAGCTGTAGGTCTGTTGGAGATTGTTTGAGGTCCACTCCATACCCTGTTTGCCTTGGTATCAGCAGCAGAGGCTGCAGAAGATAGAATATTTCTGAACAGCGAGTGTACCTGTCTGATTCTTGCTTTGGATGCTTCCTCTCAGGGGTGTACTCCACCCTGTGAGGTGTGGGGTGTCAGACTGCCCCTAGTGGGGAATGTCTCCCAGTTAGACTACTCAGGGGTCAGGGACCCACTTGAGCAGGCAGTCTGTCCCTTCTCAGATCTCAACCTCTGTGTTGGGAGATCCATTGCTCTCTTCAAAGCTGTCAGACAGAGTCGTTTGCGTCAGCAGCTTTGTTTATCTACTTAAGCCTCAGCAATGGTGGGCGCCCCTCCCCCAGCCTCGCTGCTGCCTTGCCAGTAGATCACAGGCTGCTGTGCTAGCAATGAGGGAGGCTCCGTGGGCTTGGGACCCTCCCGGCCAGGTGTGGGATATAATCTCCTCGTGTGCCTGTTTGCTTAAAGCACAGTATTGGGGTGGGAGTTACCCGATTTTCCAGGTGTTTTGTGTCTCAGTTCCCCTGGCTAGGAAAAGGGATTCCCTTCCCCCTTGCGCTTCCCAGGTGAGGTGATGCCTCGCCCTGCTTCAGTTCTCGCTGGTCGGGCTGCAGCAGCTGACCAGCACCAATCGTCCGGCACTCCCCAGTGAGATGAACCCAGTACCTCAGTTGAAAATGCAGAAATCACTGGTCTTCTGTGTCGCTTGCTCTGGGAGTTGGAGACTGGAGCTGTTCCTATTCGGCCATCTTGCTCTGCCCCCGAGATTATAATTCTTAAGTAAACCATTCCGCCCACTGGCATAGCTTTTTCCACAATATTAATAAGGTATTAGATGTTTGATGTGAAATTTGGTAATGCATAGATGATATCCAAATTCATCGTTTTTTCATATTACTGCATTGATTACAGATGTGAAACATTGGGAGTTTGGAGAGGACAAAGGAAGGACTTTTCACTTCCAAAGGACTTTAAAAAAACTGAAAAAAAAAACAGCACTGAAATCTGTCTAAAATGCAGTCAGTTATAAAATTTGAAGACTTATGCTGGCAGATGTTAGGAGAGTTGAAAGTAGTAGATAATTATAGATGGAGTAATTTTCTCTTCTAAAGTTAGCCATCCCTTTGCCTGGGTAGTAATTGAGATTGCAGACCCTGGGATAGGTTTAATTCTCCACTGAACCCTAGATAATTTGGATAAAGACAGCTCACTAACCATTATTCATCTACATCCACACAACCCAAATTTCTTAAGTATAAAATCTATCTACCTTCAAACAATATTGACCACCCTGAGAAAATGCCTTTGACAATTAATGGTTGAGATCATAGAAACACAAGAACTTGGACCTTTAAAAGTACTCTATTGTTAATATGTAATTGATGCTGTTAAAACTAACATGTCCACCTTTAATTCTTATACTGTAAAGTTAGAAAATACAGTCCAGGTTATACCACTATAAAGAAATGGAGGATGACTGATTGTTCTCTGAATTCAATTCTTCATAACCTTGTTGTTCCACCACGAAATGTTCCTTTTAAGTCTCTCAAATTCGATATTTACAGAGGTTACTTTCAAAGATCACATCAAAATTGCTAACGTCCCCACTTAAAACATCATCCTTCTAACTCAAAATGCCCAGGACGTCCAAAATAACATGATCCTAAGAGAAGGAAACTAAAAATATACATATCTTGCACAGAATTTGATTAATTGCTAAACAGTTCCCTTCATTTAAAAATTCATTATTGGTAGGCCATGTACAAATCTGTTTGAGTCCCATATCTGTATATGAAAATGTCTGAATGATTACAATTATTTGAGTAATATTTTAATTATTTTAAAATTTTTCTGTGCTATAGTCTGAATGTTTGTGTCTTGCCAAAATTCATATGTTGATATCCCAGTCCTCAACATTGGTATTAGGAGATGGGGCTTTTGGAAGGTGGTTAGATAGATCATGAAGATGAAGCCTTCGTGAAAGGGATTAGTTCTATTATCAAAAGGGCTGAATTAGACTTGTGCATTCCTGTGGACCTTGTACTGATATTTTATTTACATTATGACAGCTACAATGCCACATGAGAAATGTGGTCAATCATACTCTACTACGTTAAGATGAAAAATTCATAGGAATAAAAACTGTAGTGCTAAAATTATTTTTGTATTATTAACCATTGGCCATGATTTGAGTTGACTCTAACAGCTGTTTATGTGGATATATGGCTACTAGTCCTGATTTTCATTCCCCTAGAATGGACTACTCCCTTATCAGTGCTTGTATAATGTCCTTTACATATTTTAGAGGATTTTTGCATTTTATTTATCTTCTACATGTTATATCTTCCCAATGTAGGCAATAAAATCTCTTAGAGACCATGAATAAATAATCCCACAAATGGTCTGCTATATGGTAGTTAAAAAGAGTTATCTACTAATTGAATAATTATGCAGATACACAAATGTATTATTATATTTTTGTAGTACATTGACACAAAGCCGTTATGAGAAATACATGCAAAGTTAAAAGTAGATTGTTGAGCATATGAAAATATTTTTTTTCAAAAAGCAGTTGTTACACTCAAAATAATCATTATTGTCATTCCATCTTTAATGAAAGGATGAAATAGCTTCACTTTGGGACTACGCAAAAGGAAGGTGAGTCTTTTGAGGACATACTACAAGGCAGGTATTATTCCAGACATTTCCACATACTAACCTTACTTGCATGAGTTAAATGAAATGAAATAAATGGTGATTAGAAAATATAGCAGCATAGGGGTGGGTGTGTGTGTGTGTGTGTGTGTGTGTGTGTGTATACGTTATCGATGAGAATAGACATTACAAAGTAAAATGGCTTGTTGGTAGTTTATACCGACTGATAATGGTTTTAGAATATAAATTGAGTATATAAAATATTGTTTTACCTTTTCCTTATTTTTCCATTATGTTATAAAGTATCCCCATGTAATGTATTTTGAAGCTCTAATTTCATATACATAGATTTTAGAAAGATGCTATTTTTCACATTTTCCAATTTTCAATGAAATCAGCTATAAAATGAGTGAACGGGCAGATAAATGTGAACTACAATTATTCAAATAAGAGAAAATTGGTGTACACTAACTAGGAAAATTTGTGTTACTGATTACTAAAAATGTATGTTTTATGGGGGAGGTTTTCTGTATATTTTGCCTTCATTTAGGGTGGACGATGTCTTAAGATTCTAAAAAGATAAAAAGTATCTGTGCATTTTTGTTATTGTTTGCAAAACTTTTGAAATCTAACAATAGATTATGAAACACTCTCCCTGTCTGCTCATCGAGCCATAAAGTGCTGGCGTGCCAGTCAAAACTGGGCTTTGCAGAATCAACAGGATGGACAGCCTTGCATTAAAATGCCCATCACCCAACAAGTTAGAAAACACAAAATGGGTTCAGTTAGAGATGAACTAAGAGGACTAAAGGAGAGTTGATATTATATTCTCTTGGATCCTTCCTTTGTGTTAGGGTTTAAACTACTACTACTGTTGAATTACAGTTCTATTCTTATTAAAAGCTATATAGACATTAAAGTAATTGCTGAATACCTGGGATTCTAAACCTCTAAAAGAAAACTAAGTCTAACATATTATCCAAATTTTCTACATCTGAAAGATATATTTTCTTTAAAAACGACCTATTAATTTCACACATTTTTTTTTAAATTTATTATTATACTTTAAGTTGTAGGGTACATGTGCATAACGTGCAGGTTTGTTACATATGTATACTTGTGCCATGTTGTTGTGCTGCACCCATCAACTCGTCATTTACATCAGGTATAACTCCCAATGCAATCCCTCCCCCCTCCCACCTCCCCATGATAGGCCCTGGTGTGTGATGTTACCCTTCCTGAGTCCAAGTGATCTCATTGTTCAGTTCCCACCTATGAGTGAGAACATGCGGTGTTTGGTTTTCTGTTCTTGTGATAGTTTGCTAAGAATGATGGTTTCCAGCTGCATCCATGTCCCTACAAAGGACACAAACTCATCCTTTTTGATGGCTGCATAGTATTCCATGGTGTATATGTGCCACATTTTCTTAATCCAGTCTGTCACTGATGGACTTTTGGGTTGATTCCAAGTCTTTGCTATTGTGAATAGTGCCGCAATAAACATACATGTGCATGTGTCTTTATAGCAGCATAATTTATAATCCTTTGGGTAAATACCCAGTAATGGGATGGCTGGGTTATATGGTACATCTAGTTCTAGATCCTTGAGGAATCGCCATACTGTTTTCCATAATGGTTGAACTAGATTACAATCCCACCAACAGTGTAAAAGTGTTCCTATTTCTCCACATCCTCACCAGCACCTGTTGTTTCCTGACTTTTTAATGATCACCATTCTAACTGGTGTGAGATGGTATCTCATTGTGGTTTTGATTTGCATTTCTCTGATGGCCCGTGATGATGAGCATTTTTTCATGTGTCTATTGGCTGTATGAAAGTCTTCTTTTGAGAAATGTCTGTTCATATCCTTTGCCCACTTTTTGATGGGGTTGTTCGTTTTTTTCTTGTAAATTTGTTTGAGTTCTTTGTAGGTTCTGGATATTAGCCCTTTGTCAGACGAGTAGATTGCAAAAATTTTCTCCCATTCTGTAGGTTGCCTGTTCACTCTGATGGTAGTTTCTTTTGCTGTGCAGAAGCTCTTTAGTTTAATGAGATCCCATTTGTCAATTTTGGCTTTTGCTGCCGTAGCTTTTGGTGTTTTAGACATGAAGTCTTTGCCCATGCCTATGTCCTGAATGGTACTACCTAGGTTTTCCTCTAGGGTTTTTATGGTATTAGGTCTAACATTTAAGTCTCTAATCCATCTTGAATTAATTTTCATATAAGGAGTAAGGAAAGGATCCAGTTTCAGCTTTCTACTTATGGCTAGCCAATTTTCCCAGCACCATTTATTAAATAGGGAATCCTTTCCCCATTTCTTGTTTCTCTCAGGTTTGTCAAAGATCAGATGGCTGTAGATGTGTGGTATTATTTCTGAGGACTCTGTTCTGTTCCATTGGTCTAGATCTCGGTTTTGGTACCAGTACCATGCTGTTTTGGTTACTGTAGCCTTACAGTATAGTTTGAAGTCAGGTAGCGTGATGCCTCCAGCTTTGTTCTTTTGACTTAGGATTGTCTTGGAGATGCGGGCTCTTTTTTGGTTCCATATGAACTTTAAAGCAGTTCTTTCCAATTCTGTGAAGAAACTCATTGGTAGCTTGATGGGGATGGCATTGAATCTATAAATTACCTTGGGCAGTATGGCCATTTTCACGATATTGATTCTTCCTATCCATGAGCATGGTATGTTTTTCCATTTGTTTGTGTCCTCTTTTATTTCACTGAGCAGTGGTTTGTAGTTCTCCTTGAAGAGGTCCTTTACATCCCTTGGAAGTTGGATTCCTAGGTATTTGATTCTCTTTGAAGCAATTGTGAATGGAAGTTCATTCCTGATTGGCTCTCTGTTTGTCTGTTACTGGTGTATAAGAATGCTTGTGATTTTTGCACATTAATTTTGTATCCTGAGACTTTGATGAAGTTGCTTATCAGCTTAAGGAGATTTTGGGCTGAGACAATAGGGTTTTCTAAATATACAATCATGTCATCTGCAAACAGGGACAATTTGACTTCTTCTTTTCCTAACTGAATACCCTTGATTTCTTTCTCTTGCCTAATTGCCCTAGCCAGAACTTCCAACAGTATGTTGAATAGGAGTGGTGAGAGAGGGCATCCCTGTCTTGTGCCAGTTTTCAAAGGGAATTTTTCCAGTTTTGGCCATTCAGTATGATATTGGCTCAGGGTTTGTCATAAATAGCTCTTATTATTTTGAGGTACGTTCCATCAATACTGAATTTATTGAGCATTTTTAGCATGAAGGGCTGTTGAATTTTGTGAAAAGCCTTTTCTGCATCTATTGAGATAATCATGTGGTTCTTGTCTTTGGTTCTGTTTATATGCTGGATTATGTTTATTGATTTGCGAATGTTGAACCAGCCTTGCATCCCAGGGATGAAGCCCACTTGATCATGGTGGATAAACTTTTTAATGTGTTGCTGAATCCGGTTTGCCAGTATTTTATTGAGGATTTTTGCATCGATGTTCATCAGGGATATTGGTCTAAAATTCTCTTTTTTTGTTGTGTCTCTGCCAGGCTTTGGTATCAGGATGATGTTGGCCTCATAAAATGAGTTAGGGAGGATTCCCTCTTTTTCTATTGATTGGAATAGTTTCAGAAGGAATGGTACCACCTCCTCCTTGTACCTCTGGTAGAATTCAGCTGTGAATCCATCTGGTCCTGGACTTTTTTTCGTTGGTAGGCTATTAATTATTGCCTCAATTTCAGAGCCTGCTATTGGTCTATTCAGGGATTCAACTTCTTCCTGGTTTAGTTTTGGAAGAGTGTAAGTGTCCAGGAAATTATCCATTTCTTCTAGATTTTCCAGTTTATTTGCATAGAGGTGTTTATAGTATTCTCTGATGGTAGTTTGTATTTCTGTGGGGTCGGTGGTGATATCCCCTTTATCATTTTTAATTGCGTCGATTTGATTCTTCTCTCTTTTCTTCTTTATTAGTCTTGCTAGCGGTCTGTCAATTTTGTTGATCTTTTCAAAAAACCAACTCCTGGATTCATTGATTTTTTGGAGGGTTTTTTGTGTCTCTATCTCCTTCAGTTCTGCTCTGATCTTAGTGATTTCTTGCCTTCTGCTAGCTTTCGAATGTGTTTGCTGTTGCTTCTCTAGTTCTTTTAATTGTGATGTTAGAGTGTCAATTTTAGATCTTTCCTGCTTTCTCTTGTGGGCATTTAGTGCTATAAATTTCCCTCTACACACTGCTTTAAATGTGTCCCAGAGATTCTGGTATGTTGTATCTTTGTTCTCATCGGTTTCAAAGAACATCTTTATTTCTGCCTTCATTTCGTTATGTACCCAGTAGTCATTCAGGAGCAGGTTGTTCAGTTTCCATGTAGTTGAGCGGTTTTGATTGAGTTTCTTAGTCCTGAGTTCTAGTTTGATTGCACTGTGGTCTGAGAGACAGTTTGTTATAATTTCTGTTCTTGTACATTTGCTGAGGAGTGCTTTACTTCCAATTACGTGGTCGATTTTGGAGTAAGTATGATGTGGTGCTGAGAAGAATGTATATTCTGTTGATTTGGGGAGGAGATTTCTATAGATGTCTATTAGGTCTGCTTGCTGCAGAGATGAGTTCAATTCCTGGATATCCTTGTTGACTTTCTGTCACGTTGATCTGTCTAATGTTGACAGTGGGGTGTTGAAGTCTCCCATTATTATTGTATGGGAGTCTAAGTCTCTTTGTAAGTCTCTAAGGACTTGCTTTATGAATCTGGGTGCTCCTGTATTGGGCGCATATATATTTAGGATAGTTAGCTCTTCCTGTTGAATTGATCCCTTTACCATTATGTAATGGCCTTCTTTGTCTCTTTTGATCTTTGATGGTTTAAAGTCTGATTTATCAGAGACTAGTATTGCAACCCCCGCTTTTTTTTTGTTCTCCATTTGCTTGGTAAATCTTCCTCCATCCCTTTATTTTGAGCCTATGTATGTCTCTGCGTGTGAGATGGGTCTCCTGCATACAGCAGACTGATGGGTCTTGACTCGTTATCCAGTTTGCCAGTCTGTGTCTTTTAATTGGACCATTTAGTCCATTTATATTTAACGTTAAGATTGTTATGTGTGAACTTGATCCTGCCATTATGATATTAACTGGTTATTTTGCTCGTTAGTTGATGCAGTTTCTTCCTAGCCTCGATGGTATTTACATTTTGGCATGTTTTTGCAATGGCTGGTACCAGTTGTTCCTTTCGATGTTTAGTGCTTCCTTCAGGGTCTCTTGTAAGGCAGGCCTAGTGGTGACAAAATCTCTAAGCATTTGCTTATCTGTAAAGGATTTTATTTCTCCTTCACTTATGAAACTTAGTTTGGCCGGATATGAAATTCTGGGTTTAAAATTCTTTTCTTTAAGAATGTTGAATATTGGCCCCCACTCTCTTCTGGCTTGTAGAGTTTCTACTGAGAGATCTGCTGTTAGTCTGATGGGCTTCCCTTTGTGGGTAACCCGACCTTTCTCTCTGGCTGCCCTTAAGATTTTTTCCTTCATTTCAACTTTGGTGAATCTGGCAATTATGTGTCTTGGAGTTGCTCTTCTCGAGGAGTATCTTTGTGGCGTTCTCTGTATTTCCTGGATTTGAATGTTCGCCTGCCCTACTAGGTTGGGGAAGTTCTCCTGGATGATATCCTGAAGAGTGTTTTCCAACTTGGTTCCATTTTCCCCCTCACTTTCAGGCACCCCAATCAGATGTAGATTTGGTCTTTTTACATAATCCCATACTTCTTGCAGGCTTTGTTCATTTTTTCTTTCTTTCTGTTGGTTTCTCTTCTTGCTTCATTTCATTCATTTGATCCTCAATCGCTGATACTCTTTCTTCCAGTTGATCGAGTCGGTTACTGAAGCTTGTGCATTTGTCACGTATTTCTCGTGTCATGGTTTTCATCTCTTTCATTTCGTTTAGGACCTTCTCTGCATTAATTACTCTAGCCATCCATTCTTGCACTTTTTTTTCAAGATTTTTAGTTTCTTTGCGCTGAGTACGTAATTCCTCCTTCAGCTCTGAGAAATTTGATGGACTGAAGCCTTCTTCTCTCATCTCGTCAAAGTCATTCTCTGTCCAGTTTTGATCCGTTGCTGGCGATGAGCTGCGCTCCTTTGCCTGGCGAGATGCGCTCTTATTTTTTGAATTTCCAGCTTTTCTGCCCTGCTTTTTCCCCATCTTTGTGGTTTTATCTGCCTCTGGTCTTTGATGATGGTGATGTACTGATGGGGTTTTGGTGTAGGTGTCCTTCCTGTTTGATAGTTTTCCTTCTAACAGTCAGGACCCTCAGCTGTAGGTCTGTTTTAGATTGCTTGAGGTCCACTCCAGACACTGTTTGCCTGGGTATCAGCAGCAGAGGCTGCAGAAGATAGAATATTGCTGAACAGCCAGTGTACCTGTCTGATTCTTGCTTTGGAAGCTTCCTCTCAGGGGTGTACTCCACCCTGTGAGGTGTGGGGTGTCAGACTGCCCCTAGTGGGGGATGTCTCCCAGTTAGGCTACTCAGGGGTCAGGGACCCACTTGAGCAGGGTGTCTGTCCCTTCTCAGATCTCAACCTCCATGTTGGGAGATCCACTGCTCTCTTCAAAGCTGTCAGACAGAGTTGTTTGCGTCTGCAGAGGTTTCGGCTGAGTTTGTTATTGTTTACTGTGCCCTGTCCCCAGAGGTGGAGTCTACAGAGACAGGCAGGTTTCCTTGAGCTGCTGTGAGCTCCACCCAGTTCGAGCTTCCCAGCAGCTTTGTTTACCTACTTAAGCCTCAGCAATGGTGGGCGCCCCTCCCCCAGCCTCGCTGCTGCCTTGCCACGAGATCGCAGACTGCTGTGCTAGCAATGAGGGAGGCTCCCTGGGTGTGGGACCCTCCCGGCCAGGTGTGGGATATGATCTCCTGGTGTGCCTGTTTGCTTAAAGCGCAGTATTGGGGTGGGAGTTACCCGATTTTCCAGGTGTTGTGTGTCTCAGTTCCCCTGGCTAGGAAAAGGGATTCCCTTCCCCCTTGTGCTTCCCAGGTGAGGCAATGCCTCGCCCTGCTTCAGCTCTCACTGGTCAGGCTGCAGCAGCTGACCAGCACCGATCCTCCGGCACTCCCCAGTGAGATGAACCCAGTACCTCAGTTGAAAATGCAGAAATCACCGGTCTTCTGTGTCGCTCACGCTGGGAGTTGGAGACTGGAGCTGTTCCTATTCGGCCATCTTGCTCTGCCCCAATTTCACACATTTTAACTCATTTTAGGATTATAATAATCCTAAATATCTAGTGACATTTTGAGGAGCAGGAGTAAAATGATTTTTGTATACTAAATGTCCATAGCATTTCATTTGCTTGTTTAAAAATTTTAATCCTTCTTGCTAATTAGAGAGCAAAGTCAAAATTGTACCACAGTGTGCAAGACTGTACTCTTTCCACGCATTGGTGGTGTCCTTTTTAGACCATAGCATCTTACACATATTTTAATTGCAGTATTTACCAGATGCAAGAAATTATTTTTTAGTATCGGTCTTTACGCTAATCTGCAATATAGTCAGGGGCCGACAATGTCATCTATTTCAGTTATGAACTTGGCACCATTCCGGATACATTTTTGACATGCAAATATTTTAGTAAAAATTAAAAATTTATAAATATAGTTTATGTAATATAGGTGTATGTTTGACAAAATGTAATTTTAAATTTAATTGTACTGGTCCTTTAAACAATCCTATAAATTTTTATTTTATAGTTTCAAAAAGTAAACTGTAGAAAGATTAAGATAAAATTACTGAACATTCTCAAACACTCGGAATAATTCTAGGTAAATGAGTCAAAATTATTTTATATGCATTCTTAGTTACAACTGATGCTATTTTTGTTTTCCAAGAAACCTCAAATTAAAAAAAAAAATAATCAAAAGTGTTGGTCAGAGAAAACAAAGAAAATGATTTTGGTCACCTAATCCAGCTTCAATCAAAAAACTAATAAATGGTTTATTAAATTAGTTCAGCATCACTTAATGAGAAAAAGTCATGTTTTCTAATAAATCCAGTGACCTGCAAAAGGCAACCAAGGATCAGTGTCTAGAAAGAGAAGCAATCTCTAATGTCAACATATTTGGAAGGGCAGAGCAAATAGGGATATTCTGCAAATGTATGTAATACAGCAATTGGAATCTGAGAAGCAGGCAATATGCTGCAATTCTGATAAAAGAGGGAACATTAGGAAAGTCTGCCAGCTGGGAATGAAGGTTGAGGCTTGAGAGTGAAATTCCATTCCAGAATTCTAAGCCTAGTTAACATGGGTGTATTAGGGTTTACTGGAGGGACAGAACTAATAGGATAGATATACATAGGGAGTTTATTAAATAATAACTTACTCAATTACAAGGTCCCACAATAGGCTGTCTGCAAGCTTCAGGAGCAAGGAGAGCCAGTCCAAGTCTCAAAACTGAAGAACTTGGAATCCGATGTTTGAGAGCAGGATGAATCCAGCACAGGAGAAAGATGTAGGCTGGGAGGCTAGGCCAGTCTCGTCTCTTCACTTTTTTCTGTCTGCTTTATTATTTTATTGTATTTTATGTTTTTGAAACAGAGTTTCACTCGGTGCCCAGGCTAGAGTGCAATGGTGTGATCCTGGCTCACTGCAACCTCTGCCTCCCAGGTTCAAATGATTCTCCTGCCTCAACCTCCCAAGTAGCTGGGATTACAGGCATGTGCCAACACATCTCTCTCTAATTTTGTATTTTTAGTAGAGACGGGGTTTCACCATTTTGGCCAGGCTGGTCTTGAACTCCTGACCTTAGGTGATCCAACCACCGTGGCCTCCCAAAATGCCGGGATTGAGCATGAGCCACCATGCCCGGCCTCTGCCTGCTTTATATTCTCTGGAAGCTCATTAGATTGTGCTCACCCATTTAGGGGTAGGTCTGCCTTACACAGTCCACTGACTCAAATGTTAATCTCCTTTGGCAACACCCTCACAGACACACCCAGGATCAATACTTTGCATCCTCCAATCCAATCAAGTTGACACAGTATTAACCATCAGAACAGGAAACGGATCCCTCTCTAGAAGAACCTGGTTAACTGTCTGAGCTGATAAAGCAGATAAACAAGCCTGGCAAATAGAGCAAACTGATTTGCATTAATGGAACTTTACAACTATAATCTGGTTCCAGATTCTCTGATAATGTTTAGCCTGTGAGATTTTATGGATTCCAGTTCTGGCAACTAGAGTGCAGAGCATGGGGGAGATGGGAGCGGGAAAGACAGTTGGTGATAATCAAACTTTATTTCCCAATATATTTATAATCTTTTTCACTTTTCTCTGAGTCTCTGCCAAGCCCTTAATTTGTGTTAATTTTTAGGATTAAATGATATAATATACTTAAAATCATGTTGCTTCTCTAGAACTTATGCCCCTATTGCCCCAGCTCAAGAAATGTTTGTTTCTGAACTGCCACGTTAGTTACTGAAGAATATGTTGAATTCATTGTGTTACTTCTTTCATATGAGAAGTCACTCTCAAGCTTTAAAAGTGCTTTACAAAGTTTTATCAAAAAGCAATCATTTTTCTTGAAATACAGACCATAATGCTTATATCAATATCTCCTTGAAAAGGTAAAATTAAACTCAGTTTCTATCTACATAATCACAGATTTCAGAATAGAATAATTTGCATGAAGCTTATTATACTGTTTTGAATTTACATAAAGGAGTACACAAAGTCATGAGCTCAAGGTTAGAATAACTAATTTGACAATATTCATGTTTACTTCCCATTTTGTGACACAACTGATTCAAGAACTCATATACCTTAAAATTTATTCGTGCATATTTTCAACTACACAGTTTATTGAAGCGGGTATGATAAATTATGTTGTTTCCATTTTAAGTGTTGCTCTGTGAAATGAATATGGTACATAATTATGGAGATGACACTGGTAATTAGTTCAGAGAAGTAGCAGAACCTACATAATTTTTAATACATGGTTGAATTAAGAGTGTTTTCAATAACACTTCAACATTTATTTCCTTATTTATTATATAAGTGGACAAAATGTACTTTATAATCATTAAATTATCATTATGACTAATTTACTGGTCCTGAAAACAGGTAAGCAGAGTCAAGAAATCTACCTTAACTACCTGTATAGTCAACACTTTCTAAAATGTTGCACTTTTCAATTATTCAAAGCCTACTTGTATATAGTTGGCTTTATTTTAGTATATTTTTGTTTGATTATTAACTCAACACCAATCAGACAAAATTGAATGTAAATAATGTCAAAATATCATAATAATTTATTGCTTTACTCTGGTGACAAATATCTTCTTTTTAACAAGGCTTAAATGTTTTTGTTCTTTCTTATTTTGTTTTTAAATTGTCATAAAATTTATTTGCTAATTAGAGCACAGCTTAATTAGTTTTATCTAATATTTCTTTGTGAAGGACACTATTTTGTATTGAGATAATCATTATTCTAGGATTAATGGATATTATGGTAATAAAAGGTTATTCACTTTGTATTTAAAATTTTCAGTTTTGCTTATACTACATGACATATATAATCCATGAAGTAAATAACAGTGTTCAAGTATAGTTCTCACAACTTGTAAGCAGATGGTTCATCAAAAAAATTATTTTAAAACAAAAACTTAATATTACTTTTCATACTCAATTCAACACAATGGTTTTTGCAAATTATCTTTTTAAATGTTACTGTATCCCCTATAAAACCTTATTAAAGTTCTTGAATTTCATCTTTCTCAAAAATCTTAAAGGATTTGATTGGCTCAGAGTGCTTTATTTTATGGGTACATATATACATACAATATACAAAATTAGCAGAGGTCTGCAGAGAGGCCTGAAATCAGGTATCTACAGATAGCACATTTGCAGAGTCTACAGTCTATAGTCCGTGAAATCCATTACATTTTTTTTTGGTAAAACTTTGTTATAAAGTGTATGTGTTGATTTTTCTAGAACAAAGTTTCATTATTTTGTTTAGAAGTTTTTTGACTTATTAAAGGTTATATAAATGAAACCTATAGAGCTTCTAAGTCTAAATATCTACATCTATCTAAGGATTTTTGTTTTAGGTCCGTAACATGTTTTACTCTTATAACTATTTTAACACTAGAGCAGCAATGCACTAAATAAATTAATACATTCTTCATTTGAAACAGCCCAAGAGAACTTCTTCACAAAATTAATTTTATCTCTTTTATAGGATGAAGAATAGATGCTAATTTTTCCATGTTGTGAGTTTCACAGAAGATATGAGCAGTAGCAGCAAATATCTCTCACAAAACTATTCACTAAAATTGTGACATTTTAATAATATTGTAGTCAATACTAACAGCAGAAGAGGTGCTCAGTAGAGAGTAGAAAGCATTTTAGGCCCAATCCAACTTTTTTGCGTTAACCCTCAAATTTGTCTTTGCTTCATCATTAAGAGAGTTATACCATACAGAGTAGTCATATTCACATCAATGTCAAGTCTCCTACTATTGACAACGAAGACAAATTGATATCATATTTGTCCATCAGTAAAACTTCAAAAATTATTCATAATATTCAACCAGTATGCTTTAGTAGTCTTAAAGCCATAGGGGCCTTAATTGTAGTTATTGTAAATCCTAGATTTTCACCACTATTAGATTTTAGGTAATTTTATTTTTTAACAAAGGTATAATTATATCTTTTAATAGTTGTATTTATATTTGTATACCTTTCCACAAAGATGCATTTACAAATAAAATTATTTAACAATGAGCACCCCAAAAGTAGCACATGTGGTGTCTATGCTTTGCCACACACAAACCAAAATGCCTTTTTGGTTGATTATAAACACTGGTAACAATTTTTTTTAAGAAATCAACTTTAATACATACTATTGCAAATCCTAATATAACGTTTTAAGGGAATAAAATAAGATTACTTAACCTTGGAAAGTCAATAGACACGTACACAGGGAGAATGCCATGTGAAGATTAGAGCTATACTTCCACAAGTCAAAGAACTACCTGATGCTACAAGAGAAGTCTGGAGTGGATTCTTCCCTAGCGCCTTCTGAGGGAGCATTGACCTACCAACATCTTGATTTTGAACTTCGCTTCCAGGAGTATGAAACAATACATTTCTGTTGTTCTAAGCCACCCAGTTAGTGGTACTTTATCAAAACAGCCCTTGCAAACTAGTATATTGGTCTAGTTACTGAACTTTACTATTTTAACTCTAAATAGGAAGATATTTCTCCTGTGAATTAAAGTACATAACATACAGCAATATACAAATGAAAAATATTATTATGCTGATAATTTAAAAGTGTTACATTCTAATTATGACTAGGGTAGTTTTGATACTTCTCATAAACCTGAAAAAGACAATATTCTAAACACATTTATCTACATGGTTCTCAAATTCACAATTAAAAGCAGTTTTGTGGAAACCATATAAAAGTCCACAAGGTAACATATTCAGAAGCGAGGTTTATGTAAACAGAGTAAAAACGAGAAGAAAAAATATGTTATTCAGATTTTCAATAGTACCATGAAGATGTACTTGTGTATCTTCAGTGTTTTATTTCCTGAACAGTGAGTATTTTAAAGTTATTAAAATGAATTTATATCATTCATCCTATCTTTGGCTTCTAACTATTGAACTGTCCACAGGTCGTCATCCATTACATTATCTCGATGTCATCATTCTGGGAAACTACTAGTTAAATTTGAACTGTCATATTTTTCACCTCAAAGATTTTAGAAAGCACAAATCATACAGGATAAATTATAAAAGAATGACAATCCAGCACACACGTTCATATTCATTCATTAATCAAATGTTACTTACAGCAGAGTTTTTTGTTATAGAGTTACTTAACATATAATTACTCTTAGCACACTGAAAAAAAATGTGTAGCATATAAGTTAAAACATTAATAAGCACATTAATAAGCAATAAATTATGTATTTTATTTTCAGTCACCCTGAAAACTTTGTTTATAATGTGGTTCTATATGTTTTTCTTTTGGCATGTGAGAATGAAAATTACACTTTTTAACACAAGCTTTGTGATTTTACTGATCAAGGAAAAGGCTCGTATCAATAGAAAAATAGGCAAGTTCTAGTTTCCAAGATCATTTTAGAAATACCAAGTTAGGATAAAGAGTAGAGCTCCTGTAGTTTCCTCTGATCAGTGATGTAATCAAAAACTGCCCAGAGGATGTTTTAGAAACCCAAAACGGGTAGCTCCTTTCCAAAAAGACAAAGATGTTAAGTCCAAGTCCTCACTCTTGGCTGGCCATGTGACTTACTTTGACCATTAGAATGTGGTGGATGTAACTTTAAGTTCCTAATATAAGCCCCCAAAAGCTTGTGTATTAGTCCATTTTCATGCTGCTGATAAAGACATATCTGAGACTGGGACATTTTCAAAACAAAGAGGCTTAATGGACTTATGGTTCCACATGGCTGTGGAGGCCTCACAATCACGGTGAAGGCAAGGTGGAGCAAGTCATGTATGTCTTACATGCACAGCACCAGGTAAAGAGTTTGTGCAGAGGAATGCCACTTTTTAAAACCATCAGCTCTCATGAGACTCATCCACTGTCATGACAACATCACGAGAAAGACCTGCCTCCATGATTCAATCACCTCCCACAGAGTCCATCCTACAACATGGGAATTCAGGAGGGAGATTTTGGCGTGGACACAGCCAAACTGTATCAGCCTGCGAATTTTTCTTGACAGTTTTGGGATCAATTTACCATGGTAGAGTCACAGGATCCTTAGGGTGTTGTTTTTCCAGCCAACCTCTGTGGCCGGTGGTGCCTTTACCCATTTTGCTTGGGCCTGCTGGACTCATTCTACCCACTTGGTCTGGTAGGTTGAGCTCAGCTCATGCTACTGGTCTGGATCCCATGGCTGCCAAGGGTGAGCCAGGTGTGGAGAGGTGAGGGGTGTGTCAGTGAGCAGGCATGGGGTCTGGCCACTGGGCACAGGCAGTCACACCAGCTGCTGTGGTGGGGTATTCAGCTCTAGGCCTTGGCACAGGTGCCAGCTCCATGCAAGGCTGTGGCTGGATCAGATGTACCACAAGTGGTTTCTGCAGCAGGCACCTGTGTCTGGATGAGAACACAGTGGTACCCAGAAGCTTGGAGATGCCAGGAACTGCAGCATCCCAAAGAAGGTGTCATAGCCCTGGCTTGTGGAGTCCCTAGGCCTGGGATCCCTGAAGGGCTGCAGCTTTTCTCTCTTTCTCGTCACTTACAACATGGTGAGCAAGCGGTTGTGTTTCAAGCATTATTTGTGTTACGGCTGTTTCAGTCCTGCTATTTGGTGGGCCCGAGTTCTTGTCCTGTGTCCAGGAAAAATGAAGTATGTGGACAACTAGAGGGTGAGCAAAGTGGAGAGGAGCTTTACTGAGCCACAGAACAGCTCTCAGGAGACCAGAAGTGGGTCATTCCTTTCTGCAGGCAGGTCATCCTATTGAGTGTCCAGCTCTCAGCAGAGAGGAAACCCATAGTGGCTAGCTCCTTTCTGCAGGCACGTTGTCCCAAAGAATGTCTGAGCCTGACTGATTCTGGGGTTTTTATGTGCTCGGAAGGGAGGAAGTGTATGCTGATTGGTCCACGGGCAGTCACAAGCAGGCCTGGAAAAAGCATCATTCGATTGGCCAAATGGTCCTCAATGAAGTTCTCACCAAGAACTGGCAGCCTGGTCTCCAGGTTTCAGGCTGTCCCTGGCCTGAAGGTGGAGTTTCACTGGGAATCAACCTCTTCCTGCCCAGGAACCTGTCTGCTATTAACATGCCATCCATGGCACCCAGGCTGTCTATACTGAGAGGCACCCACAGGCCTGTGCTGAGATGCACTTACCCTCCACCCAGATCCCCCTACCACGCTTGTTAGTACCCAAAGTCTGGAGGGGAGCGAGGTGGCAGGGGGCTGATGTGTGTTTCCTGAGCATGTACACTTGTACCGGTTGGGACACTGTCCAGGCTCAGCCACAACTTTGTTCCACTCTGGCGTGGGTGCTGGGAGTAGGGAGAGGCCAATGAGTGGGAGCAGGCACCTTCAAGCCTGTGAGGGCAGAAGGTGTTCTGGGCCCCTGAGAGCACAGGGATGCCCGTGTCTGAAGCAGAGGTTGAGTGGCTGCAGCTATGCCTGGAAGCACGGGGCTCTGGCCTGCCAATTTGGTAGGGGGTGTGGTTCTCACCTGTCCCTGACTCCCTCCAGCTTTATGAAGCACACAGCCCCAGCCATGTCTCCCTCATTGCAGCTGCTGTCCTTACATTAGCCGCTGCTGATGGGACATCACCGCCATCAGTAGGAGCTTGAATTGATCTGCTGGGTAATGGACAGCACAAGTGTAACTGCTATTGTCTCCCAGTCAGCTTCCAGATTTGGGAGTGGGGCCATCTGAAATAATTCACTTGTAGCCAATCTGTCAATTATCTGCAGACACACGAGCAAGCCAGGTCAGATCAGCTGAACTTAGTCTAGACTAGAGTAACACAGTAACAGCAGAATTATGATCTAAATAAATGGCCATGTTTTAAAGCTACTAAGATTTGGGATGGTTAATGTCTCAACAATAGCTAACTCGTAAAAAAATTGTTACCTGGAAGAATAATGCTGCTGCACACATACACACACACCCCCTTAAACATGTGGCATTTTTGGGAGAAGACGACAGGCATCCCATTTTCCAGACTGCTATCACAATTACCTACCTCACTGCTTTTTCAGCCCTGAAAACCATTGGCTTGCTATTGTCTCCACCTTTGCTGGTAGTTCCTTCTATGCTTTTCCCATCTGTGCCTGTCCATGTTACACAGTTACAATAGAAATGACCAAACTGTCATGTGTGGTATCTTGGAAAAAACTAAATGTGTTCAATTATGTTTAGATCTGACTAAGGAGATCACAGGACCAAATACTGCAAGTGGCAGTTTGGCTTTATTAGCTGTGAATGATAAATAGGCGAGAGCAAGAGCATAAAGAAGCAATCCTCCATTTGCAAGCCAAATTTAGAGACAACATAGAAGAGATGGGACTTGCCAGTTTGGTAAAATAAAACTGTCTATCATCAATACTCTTCCCAGCTAATAATATATTCTTAAAGTAATATGAGACCTGGAGCCCAAGCTCAAATTAAGAATGTGGCTGCCAGATCCTCAAGAACACTGAAAGATTAAAGCCAGTGCCTAGTAGATGATGCATTAGATCTATAACCACCGCCACAAACACTAGATAAGGGAACTCAAATAATCTTATGGGAATTGTGCTTCAACTGTTTGAAAAGCCACTCTGAAGTGAAATCAGTCTGTCTAGGAAACAGTTATGGATGTGGCTTTTGTCACATGAGGTGATAAAATTTCTGATACATAGAAATCCCACAAAGATTGTATGAAAGCTATATCAGCCAAAAGCCATCAGCCTCAGGCTAAATGGAATTGTGATTATTCACATTGCCAAAAGGTTTCTGAGCTTCTAATTTTATGCAGACTAAGAAAAAAACTGCTGCAAATATGCACCATTTCTTATGGAAAATAAAATATGTTTTCAAGGGCAGAAACAAGAGCCGAGAGAATGCAGGCTCTATTAAGAGAGGATAATGTAATAGAAATGAACTCTCAGGAAGAAGAACCAGACCCTAATGAAAACACATTTCCTTTTTCAGAGAACTGAAAATAGTTGTACTGCAGCAGGATCAGGGACTGCCATGCTTACTGTTATTTTTGAAGTGGGTAGGATTAATATGCATCTGGTCTATGGTAGCTCTATAGTGATAGCTAGAAATGCCTGGAACTCAAGTACTTGCCTTTGGCCGAAGTAGTGATGAAACATACTAGACAATGACTTATATTTGTTTAAAGTCTGAAATTCCCTATTGGAATGCATAAGTTGTCAAGTTTATTACTGTAAATGTATATACCAATCATTAAAACATACTTTGGTTATAGAGCAGCATATTGGTTATTCTACTAATGGGATATAAAAGATTCCTCAGTAAACTTGAGCCTTGGCTTTTGGGACTAATATATCTTAGATATATCCTGGGAATTCACTGTCCAAACACAAAACGTATTTTCTATCTCCTAGAAAGGTCTCTAGGAGCTGCACCTGGGGCACTGGGACCTCTCTGTATTTGCTTAAGCTTTTTCTGTGGCTGAACCATATTCTTTACATTTATTAGAACCTTATGTGAGTATACACTGTAAAATTTCATGGCATTGCAATTGTGCCCAGTGTAATTACTTGCAAATATGTACAGATAAGTTTTGCAATTCTTGTCTCATCATTATATTTGGGTGTATTGGGACACATAACTTGTCTTTCTTCATTTATAGGTTTCTGGATGGAAAGAAGTCACATTCAAAAAGCTTCAGCCACACAGACTCTTCATTCAAATGTAAGGCATTAATAAACATCAATAGTGTCTTTTTATTAGGATAGCACCTGAATTTTTCCTGCTTTATGTATGCACAGGATGGAATAACTCAGGATTTAAATATTCCTAGGAGATAACTTCATCAGATAAAGGGAACTGTATCCTAAATAACATCTATAGTCAGGATTTTAATTACTTTGAATTGTGCTTTTGTTGCTATCTAAAGGCCATATGTTATTTCTAATTTTTCTTAAAATTTCAATGCATTTTGATCTGTATCATAAGTATACTCTCTAAATACCAGGACTAAGTCATCTTTTTAATACAGCTTTTTAAATATATTAAAAGTTTTTCTTTTTTTTTTTTTTGAGATGGAGTCTCGCTCTGTCGCCCAGGCTGGAGTGCAGTGGCCGGATCTCAGCTCACTGCAAGCTCCGCCTCCCGGGTTTACGCCATTCTCCTGCCTCAGCCTCCCGAGTAGCTGGGACTACAGGCGCCTGCCACCTCGCCCGGCTAAGTTTTTGTATTTTTAGTAGAGACGGGGTTTCACTGTGTTAGCCAGGATGGTCTCGATCTCCTGACCTCGTGATCCGCCTGTCTCGGCCTCCCAAAGTGCTGGGATTACAGGCTTGAGCCACCGCGCCCGGCCTAAAAGTTTTTCAAATGATTTTTTTGTTAATCAATTTGTACCTTTTGGTTGTATTGGACAGTACTATTTGGAAACACTGCTATGATTTGAATGTGTTCCTTGTAAAATGCAGGTGTTAAAACTTAATGGCAGTGTGATGGTATTAAGAGGTGAGGGCCTTGGTGCACCCATCAACCCATCATCTACATTAGGTATTTCTCCTAATGCAATCCCACCATGGCACATGTATACCTATGTAACAAACCTGCATGTTCTGCACATGTATCCCAGAACTTAAGTTATAATTAAAGAAAAAAAAATCACCCAACATTTTTCAAGATTTAGATCACATTCTATCTCCTACAGTGAAAAACACACACACAAAACTCCTCAAAACAATATAGTACTATAATTAGCCATAGTTTTTATACTCATTAAACCCTTCATTTTTATTAAGTTCAGTCTATATCCAAAGCAAATGTACACTGTAGATCATTGTTCTGTGTAGTTTTTGGATATTTTCAGTCTTTCTATCTAGGTTGTGCAGTTGTAGATAGAATACAGACATCTAAAAGGCAGTGTAATTGCAGAGCGAAGAGGTATTTGTTTATTTCCTTTCTCCGTCTCTCTCTCTTTCCCCCACCCCATGCCCCACTTTCACAGACAGGGTCTCGTTCTGTTGCCCAGGTGGAATGCATGATCATAGCTCACTATAACCTCAAACTCCTGGTCTCAAGCATGAGTCACCATGCCTGACCCCATATAATTTCAATACAAAATTAGGGTTTCATTTTTTGCTGCTGGTGTTGAATAGATTCACGCCACAGATAACACCCAAGCTGCGATAACAGACAACATTGTGAAAGGCTGTTACATTTCTCTTGGTTGAAACCATTTAAAATTAGTAAGTCAGAAGTGGACAGGATTATTAGTCCTACTCTCAACTAGCAATGACAAATACCACTTCCTATATACCTACATGTGAAGGGTACAAGGTGTTTTTTGTTTTAACAGTCAGCAATCTTACTCATTCTCATATCAGGGTCTCCATACAGAAACATACAGAAACATGTTCACAGTATACTTCTTGCTTTATCTACAAATACTTTTATGGCAAATTGATTACACCAACATATTTTTCTTCCCAATTCATTTGGCAAAAGTATTTACAGTGGTTTAGAAAGACTGTAGAATTACAAGTGCAGGAAAGGCAGCAAAGTTTCCAGCTCAGATTTTGATACAACATGTGTTGTATTGCAAACTAATTATAACTTTCTTCTTTCTAGGGTTCATGAGGGATTTTCTTGATTGTTTCCACCTCCAGTGCTGCAAGCCTGCCCCTTTGCTCCTCTCCTACTACCTACTTCCTTCTCATTATAATCTGATTTTATCTCTGCCTACTGTCAATTAACCTATTCACTACATTCTAACCACAATAGATGTTCCCATCTGTTGACTCTGGGCTGAGTGTGTCCTGGAATTGATTTCATTTTTTTCCGCAAGTATTTATTGAACATCTCCTGCAGGTCAGCCAATGGGCTTTCTCTTCCCTTTGACTTCTAGTATTCAGGTGTCCTTCAACTCTTCATGGGTCTTCACAAGACATCTCACCTCCTAGCTTCACACTAATTTTATGTACAGGTATTCTTAACTTTAACGATTCTCAATAAGGTAATTTTTTGTCCTCTGTAAATGTCTCTAGTTCCGATTATGTTCCCATTCAAATCGTTTTGTTTAGCTTTACTTTCTCTACCATCTTGTGACATTTACTTTCATAATTTTGATGGACTTCAACCATCTTCTTAATCTGCTTTCTTTTAAATGCATGCCTAGCTTTTGTACCAGCTAATTTATGTCTATAAGATTTTATCTTGATAAGCATCATTCATAGCTTTTCCAGTTCATAATGTCTTTTCAGATATCATGTTTGTAGGGGATCAGTCGGTGTGGTTAGAAACATTGTAAGATGAAATTATAGGATATAGACACAAACCTTACTGGAAGGCTGGAAGGTTTGCATAGCTTCAGTAATAGATCTGGCTGAAGGCAGCCTAATCTTTACCTTGAGTAGACAGCTTAAAGTAGGTACAAAGGAATGCAAGGGAGTTTATCTAAATAAGTTGTTTACTTATGTGGTGCTAAGACTAACCTTTGATGGCTCTCTTTGGGGGAGGGCAACCAGGTTAATTACCCACAGGTGTGTTGACTCAAAGCCTTTGCCATTTAATCTAACTAACTAAATACGAACTTGGCTGGCTTATCTGAGCAATGCTCCAGACTCAGAGCAGAGCCTCTTAGCAGGACTGTCGGGCAAAATATTTGAGTCAGTGTACGTCTCTCATGTGTCACCAGGTGAGCGTCTGAGGGTTGGACCCTCCTTTTGAGAAAAGGAAAAAACAATACATTACAGTGAATATTCACTGTATCTCCCCAGATAAATCATCAGATTAACATAATGGACATAATATTTTAGATTTTATTTAGGCAAATCAAATAAGGGCAGACTGATACAACACTCATCTCTTCTTTCTTTCATCCTGTTTTTAAGAATATAATTGTTTAAAGAACATAAAACACTTAAATTCATTTTTTGCTATGAACTTTCTAATGGTTTAATAATCATAAGTTCAATTCTAAGCATTTGCATTGTTTATATACTCTTTCCTATGAGTCATTTTACCAGTTTCTCCGCAGTTGTAGAACTAGATTTAAGGTTAAGTATCATAATAAGGCTTCATTTGTAGTACCTGTTGAACATCCTCCTTTCAATTTTCCTGGCCTAATTCTCTGCTCCACCTTGTATCCCACCACCCTGCCTTTTTTTTCTTCAGAGAATTCAAACTCTATATTATCCATTCCCCTGGAATAGTATAATCCCTTCATTCATTTCACTTGAATTTCTATACTGTGGCCTATTAATAGCCATGCTCTTAGTTCTTCCTTTTTCCTAGGTTCTCTGTCTTAATAAGTGCGTTAACATGCTATCCTTTTAAACTAACATGAAACATATTTTATACCAGAATTTTTTAACTTGTGCTGAATATTATATCAGTATTGTGTTTCCTTATCATACATTTTAAAAGCTGTTCTAATATATTCCCATATTTCTTACTTTTAGAGTTCACCTTTAGAATAAACTTTATCTTTCTTAATTTTAAACTAAAGGGGAAAAAAAAAAAAAGGTGAGGGCCTTTAAGTGGTGACTAAGCCCTGAGGGCTTCTTCTTCATGAATGGAGTCTCTGTTAAAGCTCCTATAACAGAGACTTCAGGTAGCTTTTGGCTCTCTTGCTCTTTTGCCTAGTGCTATATAAGGATAGACCTTTTCTCTCCTTCAGAGGACATAGCAAAATGCAATCTTGGAAACAGAAAATGCCCCTCACCACATCACTGAACCTACCAGCACCTTGATCTTGGATCTCCCAGCCTCCAAAATGGTGAGAAAATAAATTTCTCTTCTTTACATATTAGCCAGTCTCTGATATTTTGTTATAGTAGTACAAATGGATTAAGACACACTGGCATTTATTAGAGTTTTGTTGTTTTATGTCAACTTCTGACTTATATTCCTGGGTAGTAAACCCAATGTAAAGATTATTTCTTTCAGAGGAAATAGAAGTACAGGGAGATTTATCCAGATGCTATTTTAGAATGAGTGTTAAGCAAATCCATCTCAGTTGAACTATAGATTTGACATTAAGAGGAAGTTAACACAAGAACATAAGGCTTAAGAAGTATACATCCGCATAAAACTTTAATCCAATACACTTTTCCTGTTATTAAGAAAAAAGATGAAATACCTGTACCAGTGGGCATCTAGAGGTTGTGTCCCAGAGGATAGCAACATTTAACAAGACAAAAATCTCAATAATCAAATGCGGGGTCTGGATTAAAGGAAGAAACACACGATGAAGACAAATTTGAAACCAAGAAGTCAGGGAAGGTGAGAATCCAAAGACAGCTCTGAGCCGAAAGGCAAATAAGATTATGCCAGCATCAAGCATATATTCACATTGGTATTAACAGCCAGAAACATGAATTTATCTTTTATCTTTTGACACCGCCTCACTTAGCTTTATGATGGCATTAATCTCGATACTCTTATGATTTTGACTTGAAACAAATGTAAAAATATAAATGAATAATAGAAGACATATTGCCAATATGACTAGTAATAAATATTTAGTAATGCATTATAATGTTATCTAAAACTCAGTGTAGAAATCTGAGGTCCAGATCTAAAAATGTCTCTGTAATGTTAGGTCAGAAAGATACATTTGCACTTCCAGAGGATCAGGACACTGTGTTCTTGCATAAATGGCTGTGAGAGCTACTCACCACATGCTTGATTGGTTTATGGGAAATTGTAATAAACTTGTGACCTATATCTAAACAGGTTAAGATGCCAGGATTTTCTTTTCCTAATGCGGAGATGTGAATCCAAAGTCTTTGGACATTAGAAATGCTAAAGTAAATTTGTTATGTTTGACTCACTTACTCATCCCTTTAATACTGAGAGGTCATGGAGATAACTCTCTTTACAAAGGCATGAAAAAATTCATTGGTGAAGGAGTTCACAAATCCTCAAAAATATTTATAATAGCTGACAATAGAAGAATACCTGACATTACCATTAAAAAGGGCAACCTGGTGTAAATGTAAGTAGGAGCTCCCAGAAGAGTTCTGGTAGCAGCTCTTAACTGCCACAAACAAGGTAGTTATCGTAAAGAGCAGCATGGATCAAGCAGGAACCAGACTGGAGTTCAGGGATATTTGGCAGTAATGAATTTATTATGGTGTTCCTAGAACTGAAATAGAAGGACAGCTTATTATAAGTCCTACTTTGACCTGCACAACTGGAGAGAAACAATGCCCAAAACTGTAAATGTAAAAGAGCAACAGCAATGTATATGTATTTTGCTGTCTACACACACACACACACACACAAACATGCACAGATTTACAAGAAAAAAATGTATCAAATATTCAGTGTAAAGTGAGGGAATTTTTAAATACAAAATTTTAGCATTAAAGCCTTCATCTCTAATCAGCATAAAACTGATTAACAAAATTATGAACTAGAAAATGGTGTCTATATCTTGAATCATGGGCTCTACTCTTTTTGAAAAAAGAATAGCCACACATTTAGCTGTCATATATTTACATAATTGCTTACTTTGAAAATTTAAAATTAAGCTATTCAGATATTAACAGGTTCGTTTTTATTTCAAAATGCTGATTTTATTTGAGATTCAATTAAGACTCAAAGGAGAGAATATGGTATGTATATCTAAATATAGTTGGAGATATATTTCCTTTTTTTATTACTTCTTTTAAGTTGAAAATTTTGTGCAATTGACTTCCCTTATAAAGAATAACCATGTATGGCCTATAGAATTATATGACTCACAAACGTGACTTCAATGCACATGGCTAGGCTTTTCACTATATGCTTAAATATGATTAATTAGGAATGCAAATTATGATTGAACAACCATGGTAGAACTGAATGGCTGCACATGAGTTTTATTAATTCATAAGCAAACATGTATCATCCATGAACAAAATTTGAGCTAAAATTCAAAACATAAAATATGTTACAAATGTTCTGTAAGTTTGAACTGTCGTTAGGCATATATAATGCATAAAGTCCCAAAACTGATGAATCATACATCTTCTAAGGCAATATTTTAGAGTTCAGTAAAAGATATACAACATGAGTATAAGCTGAAATGCAAGTCATATCAGGATTATGGTATTGTTTACATATACAAATGTATATATTCTTATTTAGATATCTTTTATATCTAGATATGCATGTTCAAATTAAGTCCAAGCAAAATGTATCTACCTTTAAAAATCTTTTCATAATGTATAAAACAGATAAGTAGACTTAAAAATTCTGTACCACTTTTCCAGGGAGCTAAGTAGAATATTTATTCAATGTAATTTAATGACATTGTCTGAAAAACATAAGGAACACCATTTGAAGTTTGCCACTGTAATTTATAACATGATGGGTCGATGATTGACAATATTTATCTTATTATGGAAGTTATATTAGCTGCATACACTTGGAAAAACATAAATTTTAGTAAGTTTTATAGATAAGAATAAGGTAACAATGGAATTATTGGTAGAGGATAACTCCACATTTACACTCTGATGTAGTGAATGCAAGGATCAAAGATATACTATGAATATATTTTAGAAAATTACATATTTATACATAAAATTTATAGAATGAGCTTATACATATCTAGTACAAAGTGGCATACGAACTTGGAAATATTTCTAAAAAGAAAAAATATAAACATATTTGTATAAAATTTTAACTATTTTGATTTCAGAAAGGTGGCATTTGAGAGAGAAATCATGTGATTTTTCTGTGTGTTATTTAAAAACATTGAAATGTGTTTGCTTCAGAACATAAATAATCATTCTGCTAAGTGCATTAATTACTCACCAGGTTTCATTTATAATAGTAGATACAGCGGTAGAATAAACAGACCTGTCTTTGTTAACTTATTTTTGACTTAGTGCACATTTTTCTACTTTCAGAATTTGTACAAAAATAGAAAAAAAAATACTCGGTATGATGGGTCTTTTCTCATTTTTTAAAAATGTGACAGCTTCTTTAGGGAGGGCCTACTTCTATGTGTCTGTCACACTGAGGGACTAATTGGGTTCCTATTTCATTCACTTGGCATTTGCAAAGAACTCTCAGGATGTCTTGATATGCAAAATAATTTTATATCCAAAATTCAGGACTCCTAAGCCCTAAAAATAAATATTCTAAATTGGTAACCCATTTAAATTATGGAGGTCTAATAATTGTGTTTAAAATAACTATCATACAGCCTAAGAATCAGCTTTTACTTCACAAGTCCACACTAACATAGCTACTTGAAAACTATACATCTTTATTTATAATATATGTAAAATAGGCATCTTATCAGAATATATAAAAAACTTGAACATTTACCACCTGCCCAACCCCCCACATCTTGATCAACAACTTCCCTTTCCTGGATTATTCTCTGTGAATAAGTCTATATTTTTCTTGAGCCAAACACTTATAGTCATATTTGAGTCTCCTCATTTTGCATCCATTCCACAAAATAATCCTGTTGATGTTTCCTTGAAACTTATTCAAAAACTAGTCACTACTTAGAGTTTACATCACTAACACCAGGTTCTTCCACGATCATCTTCTCTTTACTTTTGAATCAGTTTCCATAACTGGTCCATTTGCCTCCAGTTTGCCCTTAAACCTATTCTCTCTTAATATATTCTTACTAAGATATATGTATCATCATGTCACTGCTCTACTCAAAACCTTCTAATAGTTTCGAATCTTAGTCAAATTCCAAAGTCCTTATGTCTTTAAGGAATTTTATGAGCTAGAACTTGCTATCTGCTGAATCTCATTTCCCAATATCCTCATTTGTTCACTGCCTTTCAGATACTCTTGCCTCTTTGTACTTACACAATTTCAACAGGCATACCTCCATTCAGGGTATTTGCAATTGCTCTCCCCTCACCCAGCATGTTTTCGTTCTAGATATTCACATGGCTCGATCGCACACTTCCTTCAGAATCTGTTCAAGTGTCATATTACAGAAGTTTGTATTGACTGATATAAAAGAGCAATATAGTGACAGTCCAAATCATTTGAAATATTTTATTTTATGTAATTCTTGATAAATCTTCGTCGTTAGTATGTAATTAAGAACGCGATCTTCCAATATGCTCTCTAGCTTTTTTTAGAGAAATATATTACATATGTTTCTTTTGTTTTTGTTAATCATGTGATGATTACCTGTATCTGCTTTTATGTTCTTAATTATATACTCAGAATAATTTTGCAAAAGAAAAAGTATTTCATCACAGAACATAGTACCTGGATTCATTTCACAAGAATATATTTCTTGAAATTTTAGACATGATTTTCTTGATCATAAAATTCAAGAAAACAAAGTCATACCCTCTCTAGTGTCCTCTGTACTTATTTAATGGATTTCTGCTTTAATATCTATTGGAGATGACTGAAATAGTGAGTTAATCCAGGCCATAAAAATGATCCTGAAGGAAATAAAATAGACATTAGGAAATATGAGACAGAAAAGCATTTTACTATTAAGTCCAGTAGAACATAATGTAAAGTTGGAACTAAAGAGAAAAAGGGAACGTTAGATTACATGGTCACTGACAATATAAAATATGACTTCAGAAAATTGTGGAATAATAAAATATCTTCAAGTATATGTGACAGGAAATAAATAAGTTGTAGTGGCAAAGTTTTCTGATTTGGTAGAACACAAAGAAAAAAAATGTATGGCTAATAACTTACTCACGGTTACTAAAACTTAAACCAAGGTAAGAAAAATAACTTTGATCTTTGTGAAAGCAGAATGAAAGTAGTAATTAAAATTTGAAAAGTAAAATTGGTATTTGGAGATTGTATTATTGTAAAATTAAGTGAAGGACAATTATGACAACGCCTAAGTATTTTTTTCTTCCAAGATGAAAAGAATGTTGTACAGGTAAGAGGACGTAGTCTATTTTCAACAAGTGCATGACACCTGTGAAGCTTTTAACTAGACAATGTGGCATTAAGAGTGAAAGCTAATAATACTTCCTACTCTCAAGTTCTGATACTTCCATAGAAAGACAACATAGATTGGGCAAAATTGCACACATGTGTGAATATAATTGGATAAAATAGGAAAATTTGAGGAAGTGCTACATATTCAGAGGTCGATAACCAAGGGCATACTTTATACTTATGAAAGCTGCTGGAATTAAGCTATACCTTTTAGAAAGATGGGGTTCAGCTTATAATTAAATATAAATATTTGCAAGAAAAAGGAGAAGTTATAGGTAGAAAAACATAGGAAAAAGACAATCACATATTGGTCACCTGTATTGTTCCAAACAATTTGCAAGAATTAATTTTCAAAAAACCCTTGGATATCATTTCCTTTCTATTAGTTGGAAAAGTACTATTAGGAGAGCTTTCAGATCAGACTGGTAATAAACAGTATCATAGCTTGAATCTCAGTGTAAATAAGTAAAAACTAAAATCATGTTCTCACTATGACACATGGCATGAACCTGTACTAGCATATGAAGTACAACAAAACAAAATGAAAACTCATGTATAGGTATATCATAACATGTAACAAATTAGTTTTTGAGACCATTAAGCTTTTTTTTTGTTTTGTTTTGTTTTTCTAAGACAAACCATTATTCTAAGTAAGTTGTCGTTGTTTACATGTCTTAGGGAAATTTTTAGAGCTATATTTAGAATTGATTACAGAAAAATGGTAGAAACTGCTCCAGGCCAGTGATTCTCATAATTTAGCATGTATCACAATCATCTGAGACTTAAAAGCTCACATTTCTAGCTAGTGCCCAGGTGACCTGATGCTGCTGGGCTAGGGACCTTACTTTGGGAGGTAACAAGACACCTGAATAGACAGATACATCATAGGAATAGTCATCTGGTCCTACTACTGTTTTCAGATCCCTGAAAAAGGAGTAGGATTTGGGTGATATTATCTTATTATTGATTATGACAAACTTTTAATTATACTTAAATTCTTAAGCTGGTACTCTAATTTACTGTAAAGGATCTAAATGTATAAGCACTGCTTTGGATTCCAGAAAACATTAAGAATGGAATAAATGTATTACCACCCAGCAGAAGAAAATGTACTATCTTTAAAACTAAAGCTTGCTGTTTAAAAATGCTTTTGTTCCCTCAGTGTAGTATAAATATAGCTTGCATATTACATAAAATAATTCATTTTGATTTTGAATATACATTATTTCAATACATTCAGTAATTCTAAATAAAATGCATTCATAATGTGTCTGGGGTATGTGGTAAAATTAATTTAGTAATTTTAAATAAATGCAGACACAAATTTTATACTTTCTTCTGTATTTCACTAGACAGATCTCTTACATTTACACATTATAAAAACAACAAAAAGTACAAACAGATGGGAGAAAGCTTTCCTTCATGTTTATTACATTTTACATTTTCTCACCTAAAGCACGAATTTGTTTGATTAGAGTGCTTAACAAACTAGTTACCTCTAGCAAAATAAAGTAATTATTTTCACCTATTGAATATAATATAATCGTTTCTTCATAATTGGATCTTTTAAGTAATTTTTAAACAGCAAACATAGCATTTGCTGTGGCATATAAAACTGGGTTATAATATCTAATATTATCACATGGTGGCAAAAACAATAGTTTCTTTAATTTTGAGAGTGTTCAATACCCTTAATGTGCATATTCCTAAATAAATGAATTAATTTAAACTAGGCATATTGTACTTTTATATTTACTTGAAAAAATAGTAATATCTTTGCAAGTACAGAGTTAACGAAATGAAAATGAATGTTTTGTTGTTTTGAACCATATAAATCTGTTTAAATAATGCTATAAATAAAATATTTCATTGGTATTAGATACTTTGTACTGGTTGAAAACAGGATAGGATTCAAAGAAGTAAATATTGCTTTCTGATAAGATTTTCTAAATAAATGGTTTAGTGCTTAGGAAGATGTTAGGGTCAGCAATTTCCAGCCGGGGAAATGTAATTCTGAATGCCAAGTTCATGGTATTCAAGCTCTTCTGCTTTAAATGTCAGGGCTGTTTGCCTGTATCAAGCACTGGACTGATAAAGGCAGTCAAGGAAATAGAAAACAGAAATGAAATTAAATATGACATATAGAAGAGCAGAGGAGAGCACTGTGAAAATTCACATCCTTTATTGGAAAAGGAAACAATACTTCAATCAAATTTCTGAGAATAGATCAGGTTGTTTTAAAATTTATATTCATCAAGTTATAAAATTAGAAAAAATTAGTAAGGAAGCAGACTTTTGTACAGCCCAATTACCAAATAAAATTGAATATTTTTCTCATTGTGTAATCAAAAGTTACAAACAGTATTTTCCTAGGAAGGAAATATTGAACAAGATTTTCATTGAAATTTAACTACAATTTTTCTTACTTGCCTTTTTCTACTTTTTTGAACATACAAAATATTGACACCTATTTTCCAAAACTTTTGTTAGATGAGTGCTTATGCAGCATATTGCTGATTGGCAACATATTTCTCTTTAGTAAAAAAGGATCAGAGAATGTATTCCCATTACATGCCATCACTTCAAGTGGGATGTAAATCTAGAATGATATAGACTAACACATCTCCATTCAAGTTTTTATGCATAAACAATGCATTAGGTGTTAGACCACACAGTTTATTTTTAATCTATATTTTGGTTGTTAGTAATGTAAGAGAATACTGTGAGAATATGTGAGAGAATAATGAAATAAATAAAATACATGCAAAAGAGTGTATTATAAGGACTCATGGATCATAAAGAAATAAGTTATTTACATTAGAAAAATGTAAAATTTCAACTATACTTTTTCATCTTACTATACCCTTCTACACATAGAAGTTATATTACTCTCATTTTATATATAATGTCCTTCATAGGTATTGACAATATTACATTTTGATTTTTAGAGCCAATTATGCTTAATTAAAAAACATTATATAGCAGCTATGCCATAAAAACTATTGAATATATTTAATGCAATACTAATTTTTAAAAATAAGGCCAAGAACTTTAAATAAAAAATGTATCAGCTATTCTAAGTAAAAGAAGGCCCAACCTAAATTGAATACATCCTCACTGAGACAAGTTAATTACTGAATATTCCCCCTTTTGATCGTTTTGATTGTTTCTGGTAGAAGAGATTTGCATGTGTTCTCATGAAATATATAATTACATAAAAATGAATAAGGTCTGGTATTTGATAGCATAACAGGGTGACAATAGTTAATAACGTATTGCATATTTTAATTAAAACTATAATGGGAATGTTTGTAAAACAAAGAAATGCTAAATGCTTGACGTGATGAATACCCCATTTATCCTGATGTGATTACTACACATTGTATGCTCGTATCAAAATATCTCATGTATCCCATAAGTATATATACCTTCTATGTACCCACAAAAATTAAAAATTAAAGTACATGAAAACGTGTGTTCCATCACAAGTGGATTTTAATATCATGCATATTTTATATGGATAGACAAAAATAAATTTATAAAACATTTTAAATAATATGTATTATATATGGACTTCCATAGCATAAATTTTTAATTTGATTCATCACCATAAAAAAGACCAGAAAATGGCTTACACAACCCATGAGATTAAAATAACCAAGAATCAAGATGAATGTTTTATTTCTATTTTCACTTTGAATGAACACGATTGGCCCTGCATTATGACTAAATTGTTTTAGATTGAACAAGAGTCCATGTTATATTAGGATCCAGAAAACTAGAGTAAGTCCTCTCAAAATATGATAAAATGTATTGGACTAGATTATTGCAAAGTTACTTTGCATGATATCTTAGGTCATTAAAATTCTTAAAGAAACATGAAGATTATAGTTATTTAAATAAAATTATATAATTTTCTTATGAGCTAAAATGTCAAAGAAATCTTTTAGGTATACATGTAAAAGTGCTATGGATTAATATTTTTAATAAAAATACATCAAGGAAACCTAAAATGGTATTTAATATTGTAATATCTTGCCATTGACCTAGAAATAGAAAAAAATTCTGACATTAAAATTTCTAATTCTATTCTTCCTATAAAAATTAAAAATTTTAATTAATCTTCCTATAAAAATTAGAATTTCTAATTATATTCTTCCTATAAAAATTCTAAAAAATACATAGCAGTTAGTAGCAAAAAATAAAAAGAAATTAAAACATACTACCAGAAAAAAAAAAAAAAATCACTTTTACTCAAAGAAAGACAGGAAGGAGAGAGGGAAAGGAAGAGGACCAACAAAACCACCAGAAAAAATAAATAAAAGGGTAGTAACAAGTCCTTACCTATCAATACAAAAAAAAAAAAAAATTGTAAAGAATGATACTCTACAGGCAATGAATTTCATATTCCACTAAATACAAAGACATGCTTGAAGGGTAGAGAAGAAAAACTGACAGTTGACAGAAAACCTTCATATAGAACCAAAGTTTGTTAGCATCAAAGTTAAATCCCCCAAATTATATTTGAAAACAGGCTCATCATTGTTGAAATGGACAAAAGAACAAAAATTTTGATGAAATAAATGTTACAACATTTTGATAGACCAAAAACCCTTAACTGTTGGTAAGCAGATGAATCTTTATATACAGAAAAGCAATTTAGCCATACATTTTACTAAATCTTTTTAAAATATGTAATCTTTAAAAAATATGTATCGTAGGCTAGGTACAGTGGCTCAAGCCTGTAATCCCAGCACTGTGGGAGGCTGAGGCGGGCAGATCACAAGGTCAGTAGATGGAGACCATCCTGGCTAACACGATGAAACTCAGTCTCTACTAAAAATGCAAACAAAATTAGCCGGGCGAGGTGGCGGGCGCCTGTAGTCGCAGCTATGCGGGAGGCTGAGGCAGGAGAATGGCGTGAACCCGGGAGGCGGAGCTTGCTGTGAGCCGAGATTGCGCCACCGCACTCCAGCCTGGGCAGCAGAGCAAGACGTCTCAAAAAAAAAAAATAAAAAAAGAATAAAAGGCTAACACAGTAAAACCCGTCTCTACTAAAAAATACAAAAAAAACTAGCTGGGCGAGGTGGCGGGCGCCTGTAGTTCCAGCTACTCGCTACTCGGGAGGCTGAGGCAGGAGAACGGCATAAACCCGGGAGGCGGAGCTTGCAGTTAGCTGAGATCCCGCCACTGCACTCTAGCTCGGGCGACAGAGCGAGACCCGGTCTTAAAAAAAAAAAAAAAAAAAAAAAAAAAAAAGGTTGTAATACTTATCTTTACATAGTATCTTTAATAGTAATCTTGTATAGTTATCTGTATGATTTGGAACTTAAAGATTTGTGATCTTAATTTCCATTGATAATACTGGTTGTGGTTTTTAGATTCAGGGGGTACACGTGCAGGGAGTATATTATGTAATGCTGTGGTTTAGGCTTCTAGTTAACCCATCATGCAAATATTGAACATAGCACCCACTACATAGTTTTTTAACCCCCATACCCCTTCCAACCTTTTCCTTTTTGGAGTTCCCTGGGTCTTTTGCTTCCATCTTTCTGCTCATGTGTACCCATTGATTAGCTACCACTTATAAGTTAGAACGTGGTATTTGATTTTTTTGAGTTATTTCACTTAGGATAATGTCCTCCACCTGCATCCATGTGGGTGTGAAGAACAGGATTTCATTTTTCATGGATGTGTAGTATTCCTAGATGCATTATGTCCCAAATTGTCTTTATCTAATCCACTAGTGATGGACACTTAGGTTGACTCCATGACTTGGTATTGTGAATAGTGCCACAATAAACTTACCAGTGCAAGTATCTTTTTAATAAAAGAATTTGTTTTCCTTTGGATAGATAGTAGTGGGATGTTTAGTTCTTTGAGAAATCTAAGTATTAAACACTTCGGAAATGAAAGTTTGACCTAAATTTTTATTTTCATTTCTATTTTTTGAGACAGGATCTTTCTGCCATCCAGACTGGAGTGCAGTAGTGACCACTTACCACATTCTAGAACTCCCGGGCTCAAGCAATCCTCCTACATCAGCCTTCTGAGTAGCTGAGATTACAGGCTTGCGTCACCACACCAGCTAATTTTTAATTTTTTGTAGAGATGGGGCCTCCTTATGTTGCCCAGGCTTGTCTGGAGCTCCTGGGCTCAATCGGTTCTCTCATGTTGACCTTCCAAAGTGCTGGAATTACAGGCATGAGCCACTATGCCAAGCCTCTGACCTCATTTTTTAAAGCACAGGAATATAATGCTATTTGCATCATTTTCATTCAGTAAGAACAAATATTGTAAACAAGGTCTGAAACTTACACATTTCTCAAAGACCTTAACCAGTTAAAATGATATTTACATTTCATACATTTTCTTTTCCTAATAGTTTTCTTTCCTTTGTAATATTATAGCTGAAAAGAATTCAATTGAATAAAATCAGATTCTTCTATAGTTACAAAAGGCATAGTTATGATTTTCTGATTTATAATTAACAATTTACTTTTGACAGCAATTAAATATTGAAGCTTTATTATCTACCAACTACTTTTATGTGTGCAGTTATAGAAATGGTTTAAAGATGTGACCTTCCGTTGTTTACAGTAGGCTCAAAAGCCCACCGATACCAAACTCAAATGTCAACAATCCAGTTGTGTTAAACATAGCCTCTATAAACAAATTTTTTAAGCCATTAGAGTCTGCCTGCTTTGTATACTCAGCCAAACTGCACCCAACATCTGCTAGCCATAGATAAAATAATTCCTGTTGTTATAATAGACCTAAGCCTTTTATACGTCATTTGGAATACTCTGACCCAAAGACTCCGTATCGTAATACATGAGCTCTCGCTCCAATCTTTCTACCTGTGAGTTCTGCTGCATATGAGTTCTCCTCGCCTTCTGGATCATGGCCCCATACTGATGCCTCTTGAAGTTTTTGTGCTGGGATAAGACTTTCTTCTGCTCCTTCATGTCATCCTGTCAACATGATGCTTAAATAAAGCTTGTTATGTGTTACGGCTTCCTTGTGGCAATGTATTTTTCCTTTTGAGGGATCAGCCTCTACATCTCTCAAACACATTACAGGTGCTTAATTAAATATAAACATAAAAATGTGAGTCAATTCATATATTCAAGAGCCTACATATAAAAATTCATAAATTAATGTACATACAAATTATAAGCAAACAATTTGGATAAGAAAAATTAAGAATATTTAGAATATATAAGTACAGAGCAATGATTTTGTCTTTCCCTTGGCTTTTTATTTGCAAACTTGTGGTTAAGGAAGAGGTGATACACAGGATAGAAAATAAATTGTATAAACTAATTCAAGTGAATGTATTTAATGCCAAATCAATGTAGCCCTATTATAGCAACAAAGTACTTATTCTGGGTGTTGAACCATCTTTGATGTGGCTGAAATCCAATCATAATAATAAAAGAAAATACACTAGGCTAGGCATAGGATTAAGGACATAAACAAGTAGAAAATCATTGTAAATGATGGCTTCAGTTCAACACAAATACAATTAAATAAACTAAAACTTCTAGGACTAGTAAAGGGGAAAGAATTCTCAAAGATACTCTTTTCTCTGGCTTTCTATATTGAAAATAATTTCTCATTTTGACAATGTAAGCTGATAAAAGCCTTCCATCTGTGATGGTTAATACTGACTGTCAACTTGATTGGATTGAAGGATGCAATATTGATCCTGGGTGTGTCTGTGAGGGTGTTACTAAAGGAGATTAACATCTGAGTCAGTGGGCTGGGGAAGCAGACCCACCCTTAATTGGGTGGGCACCATCTAATCACCCACCAGCAAATATAAAGCAGGGGAAAAAAAAAACTGAAGTGAAGAGATGGGCCTAGCTTCCTAGCCTACATCTATCTCCTTTGCTGGATGCTTCCTGCCCTTGAACATCAGACTCCAAGTTCTTCAGTTTTGGGAATCAGACTGGCTGTCTTTGCTCCTCAGCTTGCAGACAGCCTATTGTGGGACCTTGTGATCGTTCGTGTAAGTTAATACTTAATAGAGTTAATACTTAATAGATTCCCATATATATATTTAATAAACTTCCATATATACACACATATATATACTTGTGTGTATACATATATATGTGTGTGTGTGTATACTAGTATATATGTATCCTATTAGTTATTTCCCTCTAAGAGAACCCAGACTAATATACTATCTATATAAAGATGTTTAGTTTTTCACTGAAGTCATTTTGTGTTCACTTTTTTACTCAAATGAGAAATCAAGTGAACATTTTCTGGGCAACAAAATGTAAAGAATGAAGAAACTATTCACCACAGTTGTCACAGATTTAACAGGAGTTTTGAAGTGAGGAAATAAAGCAATTCAAACTGATGGATGTAAGCAGCATGAGAACATGGTCTGATTCAGTAGAATTTTGCTTAGCATTTTTAACAAATGTATTCATGTACAAAGTGTATGAACATTCTAAGGTTTATGTTTAAAACATTTGGGAGCAGTGAGAAGTTATGTGTTCGTTACGGAGCTCTGCTGCCAGACTCTACAAGCAGCAAATGTATCCCTCCTCACCTCACCTAGGTTTTAAGTTATTTTCTTCTATATAACAGTGAAAAAAATTACAAAATAAGAAAGTTTATCTTGAATTCTCCAAGCCTATCTGATTCCTTTTTCCCTTTCTTGCTTGCTTGCTTCTTTTTCCTCTGTTACTTTCACTTCCTTTTTCTTTTTTTTCTTTTTTCTATCCATGCATTCTTTTGTGCATCTAGGAAATGTTTATTCAGTATCTAGCACACAGGAAAGATTTGACAGTGGGCTTTCATGTAAAACTACATCTAGTCCTAAGACTGATAGAGTATTAGAAGAAATTCAAATAACTTAACTATAACTCTAAAATACTTCTCACCACAAACGCTTTGATATTCATTTATGTCCTTACTTATACATAGATATTTCTAAACTAATTTGATTATTTAGCTAGCATTATATAAGTGGCACGTTTTTATGTGTTACAGATATTTGTAATATGTCACAGATATTGTCTTAGTAAGAATAAAATAATGTAGAATGACTAAAATTTTTTTCAAGTACATTTTATTTTAACTGTAGTGGTTGTCTGTGGAATCTGCATGAAAGATGAGGATTTAGCAGACTTATACTGCCTCTACTTTCTCTCTTCCCTTTTCTTAAAATGTGCAGCAATGCAGTATTATTATATCTTCTATTGTATGCCCTTAAATAATGTACTTGAAACTTATTTATCTCTTCTACATTTTTCCTTACTCTCTTATCATAATTAGCTAACCTGTGTTTTGACTATAGGTTGATTCAAAGGGTTGAAAAGCGATAAAGAAGAATTATTATGGATAAATAAGTAACATGTGGGATTATTATAGATTATAAATACATTTATACTTTAAAAAAGTATATTTATGTTTATATTTTAGTATTTTTAAAGAAAACCCTTCCTTTTTGTTTTCATTACTGACACAAAAAATGTGTTGGTGTTACAGTTTCTTCCCTACGAGTCCAAAACAGTGTACCACTTTAAGTATAGGATCCACATCTTCATTCTCAAATGAATTACCTTATACTCCATCGGCTACTCAAGAACAATTGTCTGGATCTGTTTGAAAGAGTGATATAGATGAAACCTGATAGAAATAATTTGAAAAGAGAATTGTAATAAGTGGATGACTCATGCTAGAAAACGGGTCAGCAAATAGAACATCAATGCAGTTTCACAATGAATTAGAGTAGTATTTGACTCCAGAATACATATCAAAATATAATTATGAGAAAAAAACTATTTAACTTATAGTGGTTAAACACACTGTACTATTAAACAACTTCAATGAAATTAAGATTTGACATTTTATTGTTCAGTTTTTCCAATAACACTTTGAGTGACTTATAATATCGGCAGGAATCATTCATTTTTTCTCATGATAGCTCTTTAACAAAGTAAGAGAAAAATCATACTTCAAGTGCTCTAAATTTCCTTATCATGGAAAAATAAATTATAGCATAAAATTAGCATTTATGTATACAGCATACACGTATAAAATATAAACTAGATTTGTAGTTTTATTAAGCACATAAGTAACAGGTAAATAAAGGTATTTTAGTCATGAGATAATAATTCAGCCAGGCTTGGTGGTGAGTGCTTATGCTCTCAGCTACTCAAGAGGCTGACATGGGAGGATCACTTGAGCCCAGGAGTTTGAGTCCAGCTAGGGCAATGTAGCAAGACCCTATCTTAAATAATAATAATAATCCTGCTATGTTTCATAGGCTTTGCTTAAAAAATTGCACTGAAAATCATGTTCACTTTTGTTTGATTTGATAAGTTTCAGCCTTTCTACAAATTCAGTAATTTTAAATAAAATTTCTCGGGCTCCTTTACTTCTCTGACTATATATATAGCCTACAGCTACCTTAAATGTATTTATTTATTCCTTCCTCTTTTTATACATTCACTTTCCCCATGATTATTGAGTATGACTATATAATGATAACTCTAATATCTTATGGGAATAAAATAATAAAAAGATACATTCTCTGTCAGATTTTCTTAGTCCATTTAAACTGTTATAACAAAATACCATAAACTGTGTAGCTTGTAGAAAACAGATATTTTTCTCACAGATCTGGAATCTAGAATTCCAAGAAAAAGATGCCAACAGATTCAATGTCCAGGAATGACCCAGTTACTGTTTCATGGACAGCAGTCTTTTCACTACATCTTCAGACGGGGGAAGAGGTGATACGTCTCTCTTGGGCATCGTTTATAAGAACAATAGTTCAATTTTTGAAGGTGTACCCCAGTGACCTAATCACCTTCCAAGGACCATCACATTGGCAGTGAGGATTCTAACAGATACATTTTAGTGGTATAAACATAAACATTCAGACCATAGCACCAACACACAAATATTCAGACCATAGCACCAACACACACAAATATATACAAACTCACACTATTTTTTTTTAAGTCAGAGTCTTGCTCTGTCACCTAGGCTGGAATGCTACAGTGGCACAATCTTGGCTCACCACAACTTCTGCCTTCCGGGTTCAAGCAATGCTCTCTGCCTCAGCCTCCTGAGTAGCTGAGATTATAGGCACCCGCCATCACACCCAGCTAATTTTTATATTTTTAATAGAGATGTGGTTTCGCCATGTTAGCCAGGCTCATCTCGAACTCCTGACCTCAGGTGATCCCCCTGCCTTGGACTCCCAAATTGCTGGGATTACAGGCATGAGCCATTGCGCCCAGCCACAAACTTAAACTTTTATGAAGCTTATATTTTAACCTAGTGCCTTTCAAACTGCCATGTACATAAGAATTTACTGGGGATTTTGCTAAAACGCAGATTCTTTGAAGTTGGGTTCTGAGATTTACAAGCTTCTAGGTGATTCTAATGCTACTGGTCCTAGAGTCATATAGTGGGTAGCAAAGTTCTAGTTCATGTGGAGTGGTGCAGTGGTACAATTTATTACAACAGAGAGTCCTTACCAAAAGCTAAAGAACCAAGACTAGCAAAGCCAAAAGTTTTCAGTGATGCTAAAACCCTAATGTCATGAATAGAGTCTGAATGTGTGTGTTTGTGTGTGGTCAGAGTCCAGGAAGGTAGTTGAGTGACAGTGGGGGCTAGCTATGTTATGTGATAGTATGTGTCTGCGACAGTATGTGTGTGAGTGCAAGAATGAGTTGGAAGTGCTTGCATGAAACAATGATTAACATGTATAGTTTTCTTTTTATTGGCTAACAGTGCTTGTGTGTCAGGACTGTGTGACTCAGTCTCTCATTCTAAGAAGTCAGTATAATAGATCAAGTGATTATAATCTTTTATATACATATGCATTGGGTTGTATTGGCAGGCATTGTATTCCTGTATTCTCAAACATGCAACTCCTAAGTATATGAATACTCTCCCATTTGAACAGACTTATTGTAATATATAAGAAAATTAAATACATTTATATTGTATATTGGTTCCATGTCCACTGAGTATATGTGTTCCACTGTTACTGGCTAGAGGGTATTATAAATGTCAATTAGGTCAAGTTGGTTAATAGTGTTGTTCAGGTCTTCTATATACTTACTGGTTTCTGTCTAATTTTTCTAGCATTTACTAAATGTAAAGGGATGAAAGCTATGAATGTAATTGTGAATTTTTCTCTTCTTTCAGTTCTATTGGATTTTGCTTTGTGTTTTGAAGCTTTTCCTAGGTATGTATACGTTTTAGATTTTTGTGCTTTCTTAAATAGCAAACACAATGATCAGATATCCATTTTTATTTCCCACAATATTTATTTTACTAAAATATATTTTGCATGATATTAACAAGGCCACTCAAACACTAATATGATTAGTGATTTGTGGTACATATTTTTGTTTTTATTTCTATTTTACTTTTGCCTTTAAAGTTTAATATTTTTTTTAAGACAGAGTTTCACTCTTTTGTCCACACTGCAGTGCAGTGGCACAATCTTGGCTCACTGAAACCTTGACCTCCCAGCTTAAGCTATACTCTCACCTTAGCCTCCCCAGTAGCTGGGACTACAGGTGTACATCACCAAAGTGATGGCCTCCCAAAGTGCTATTACAGGTGTGAGCCACTATGTCTGGCTGTAAAGTGTTATTTTTAACAGGATATAGTATGTCATGCTTTACTTTTAAATCCAGTCTGACAATCTCCTCCTGTTAATTAGAATTGGAAAGTTTATGTGCAGTGTATAGACAATTTTATTTCAATGTTATAATCTCTGTTAGGTATAAATATACTATCTTGCTGTTAATATCCAAATTTTCGCATCTGTTGTTTGTTTCTTCCTTTTCTTTGGAATAACAGATTTTATTGTATTCTATTTCATCCAAAGTTGATCTATTGAAAACACATATTTTATTTTTTAGTTGACCCTTAAGGTATAACATGTACATATTTAACCCATAAAATTTACCTTCACATAGTATTTTATTTCATATAATGTGAAAACTCCACAATTCTATTTCCTCTTCCTCTATTTTACTTCTTCATATGAAGTCCAAGATATTTTTGCTTTAAGCAGTCAAAGGCCTCATAACAGAATAAAAATAGAAAATAACTAGTTATATCTATTGCTATTCGATGAAAATTTTATATCTTTGTATATATCTAAGTCTTCTACTATCATATTTCTTCTTCTGTAAGAAGTTTGTAGCATTTTTTAGTCAAAACCTGATAAGAACAAATTTTGTCTTCATTCATTCTAAAGTATTTATTTCACTTTTATTTCTGAAAAATAAATTTCACTGAGTATAGATATCTAGGTTGACCGGTTACATTTCTTTCAGCACTTGAATATATTCTTTTGTTGTCTTGTGGCTTGGCTTCTAGAAAACATCTGCAGTTTTATTTATATTTGTTTCTCTGTGCCTAGTATGATATTGTTTCTCTCCTGCTTTTTAGATTTTCTATCATTCGTTTTCACAAATTTGATGACAATGGGTCTTGATGTGGTTTTGTTTATTCTTTTAGGGCATTTTGAGTGTCTTGGATCACTGGGTTTCCAGTTTTATCAGTTTCCTGGTCATTATTTCTTTTTGTTATTGTTTTCTCTCACGTGTTTTCTATTGGAAATTCAAATATATGTTTTTGGACTGCTTGTTACTGTAACAGAGTACTGAGAATATGTTAATTACTTTTTATATTTTTTTCCTAACTTGGCTTCATTTTGAATTGTTCCAATTGCTATATATTCAACTCTATTAATCAACTCTTCTCTCTTGCCTAATCAGCTGCTAATTGCCTCTAGGAATTTATTTTTCACTTCAGATATATTATTCATTTTTATATTTACATATGATTCTTTAATATAACCTCATTTTTTTCTATGCTCATGTTTTTCTTTAAATCTTGAACATAGTTATAATACCTGTTCAAATTCCTTGTCTACTATTTTTATCATTTTTGTCACATTTAGGTTTATCTTTCCTGAGTGCCTGTTTCGGGAGCATGCTTTGGATTATATTGTCCCGTTTCTTGGCATGTGCCAGGGATAGGTTTTACTCAGAGCATTTTTCACTTCTGTGAGAGTTTACCCCTTCCACCAACATGTGGCCCTTCTAGAACATCTAGAGCATCCCATGTGTTCAACAAGGACACACCACTCTAACTGATGTGTTCTGGAACTGTTTAGCCTATAACTCTTCAGTCACACTTTCATTAGACTATGGGGTTATATCCTATATGTACACATCTTTTTTTGAGACGAAGTCTCGCTCTGTCCCCCACGCTGGAGTACAGTGGCGCGATCTTGGTTCACTGCAAGCTCCGCCTCCCGGGTTCACACCGTTCTCCTGCCTCAGTCTCCGGAGTAGCTGAGACCGCAGGCGACCACCACCATGCTTGGCTAATTTGTTGTATTTCTTTTTTAAGTAGAGACAGGGTTACACCGTGTTAGCCAGGACTGTCTCAATCTCCTGACCTTGTGATCCACCCACCTCGGCCTCCCAAAGTACTGAGATTACAGGCGTGAGCCACCTTGCCCAGCCCACATCTTATTTTTAAACAGAGATTCAAATCCCTTCATGCAGATTTCTGGAGCTCTTTTGGGACATGTTTCCTTATATCAAGAACTCTTCCACACAAATTCGGTCCACTTAGACTTTTTGAACACTAGTCTCTGTGTCCCCAACTCACCAAGTCCACCAAGTTCCCTTGAGATACCCATGTATGTTTCCTGGCAGAAATCAAAGAACTCATAAGCCTCTGTTTCCCGAGTTCTCTCAGGGTTCATGATGTTGTGCTCCTATACCTCAATGATTGAAAATTGTTTCATACGTTTTGTCCAATTTTCTAGAATAAGGTGAAAGGTTTCATCTATTACTTGTTACTACATCATTGCAAGAACAAAAGTCTTGTTTTGAGAAAATAAAAGTATTGTTCTTTCAAAGTTTGTTACATAATTATGATGTGGTTCCAGAGTTAATGATCACTCTATAAACCAGGATATACTTTCTTTCAAAATATAAAGACTTTCTATTATTTTAAAATGTGACCTAGAGACATTAATTTTCTTGCCATCCCTTTAAATTCTATCAGATTTCATATTCCCTCAAGAGATAGATTTGGGAATTTTTGAGTTTTTTAGAGCTGATAAAGAAATGAAAGGTTAAACTGCTTATTTTCTTGCTTCTAAAAGCAGTTTTTATATCAACAACACTAGCATTAACTGCCAATTAATTCAATTAATTGTAGCGTATTAAAGCATCTTAAAAATCCAGAATTTCATATCCTGTCCCAGAGCTAGTGTCTGAATACTCACAAGAACCTTGCATGATACCTGAGCACTTTATATACTAAGAAACCCTGTATAACATGCACACTAAATATCTGACAGAAACCAAATGAAGTTGATATGTGAGGAATCAAAATGACTAAAAAGTTTTAAAATACCTTATAAGGCTATGTTAATGTTTTCAGTTGTGTTGAATATACATATATAGACACACACGCACTATATGTGTATATATATACACACACATATATACTACTGCTGCTATATATACACTTCTATGTTATCTTATAGAAAATTTCCCCAAACGTGATAAGTGGTGATCAAAATAAACATCACATTGTGGAAAGACAATTCCAGCTCTTGTATTTTATTTTTGAGCCAGTTTCAGTGTACAGGTCAACAAAAACATACTATCTTTTTCTAATATTAGTTTATTCTATCATTTAATTCCATTTAGTGTCAGCTTGTATTAGAGTTGTTAGAGTACACATTCACCAGTACAAGGAAAGAATGATCATTGTTGGGAAATAATTGACAGAGTAATAAACTTTGTACTACTCTATACTGCAGGAAGTCAAGAGATGCCAATAGTTCTGTCACTTTTCCTGAAGCCTTTCTGAAGTTTTTATGGGATGATGTAAATGAATAGATGGCTTGTCACACTTACTGTGAGAAAGGCAAAATATTTTTGAAAGAAATTTAAATGCATTATTTATTCTTAAGGTAAATTTAGCAGTTTATTCTACTCAATTATTCATTCAAATCAATAAATTAAATAAAAAGAAATGTCTTAAATATGTTCTAAGAACAAGGCAATGGGTTGGGGGCTGCATATAAAAATACAATTTGACATGAGAACATGAGGTATAAACATGAGAAAGTTCAAGGTAAGGCAAAGTAAAGTCAACATTTTTAAAGAAGCCCAGTGGGCCGGGCGCAGTGGCTTGTGCCTGCATTCCCAGCACTGGGAGGCTGAGGCAGGCAAATCACTTGAACCCAGGAGTTTGAGACCAATTTGGGCAACATAGGGAAATCCCATCTGTACAAAATACAAAACACACACACACAAAAACAAACAAACAAACAAACAAACAAAAACAAAAAAACATTCTGGGCATGATGGGGAGTGCCTGTGGTGCTAGCTACTCCAGAGGCTGAGATGAGAGGATCCCCTGAGCACAGGGAGGTCGAGGCTGTGGTGAGCCATACTCATGCCACTGAACTCCAGCCTGGATGAAGAGACAGACCAAAAGAAAAAAACGAGGCCCAGTGGATATATTAAAAAAAAAAAAAAAAATAGGCATCATGTAGTTTTGAAATCCAAAAGAAATTTATAAAAAGACAGAATGGGGCCAGGGGCTAATAATACCAGGAGATTGGAATTTCTATTAGGGAGTAACACATTAGGAAATTCCTCCCGGCAGGAAGCTACAGGACATGCTTATATGGATGATTATATAGGAAATCAGAGGGCAGAAAAGTTTAAAATGATACCTTAGGTGGGGACAAAGAGAAGAAAGGAGAATTTGCATACAATGTGGTTAGAAATATTTTGGCCAAGTGAGTGGCAAAAGTAGTGATGTGTTTTAAAAGCTATGGCATTATTCAGAACAATGTGGAAAAATGTGGAATTATCTACAATACTTTTGCAATAAGCATGGCAAGAGAATAATCAGAATGGGAAGGAGGAATTATTTATGAGAGAAGTAGTAGAGGTAGATGCTACACCAATTTGAAAACAATTGGATAAAGAAATTCAAATTGTAAAAGACCATGCAAAGCAATTTAGCTGATTTTTCTTAAGGGATAGTTCTTTTGTAGATATAGTAAAGAAAAAGAACTGATTGTATTGGAAAGGAGATTTGGGACATGTGTAATTGACAACGTTAGTGGAAAATATAGAGCAAGCAGATGAAACACATCTTTAGATTTAGCAGTAAAAATTCAAAACATCAGTGTAATTTGGCTTCCATTAATTTTGTAATATGTATTGGATATATGTAGCTAGAAGTGATAATAGATAGAGGGGTAAACACACAGAAGTATAGAGCACAGCTTTAGGGAGAGAGAGATGTAAAGAATAGAAGACAGTGAAGAAAACACAAAAAGACATTTCAGAACAGAAAAAAAAAATTGGACAAATGAAACCAAAGAAAGGAAAAATGTAATATTTATCAATAGTTGCAAATACTTCAAAGAGTTAAAGGATAATTAGATAACAGAGTTCAATGAGTTTAGTAGAACCCAGAATAATCTCTCCATTTAAAGGTTAGCAAATCTAATTAGTAACCTTACTTCCACGTGCAAAATCTCTTCAAATTAGTACCTAGATTTATGCTTGATTGTAAAACCCAGGTTATGAGAATGTTGGGAGAGTCATCCTTAGAATTTTTCCTACTATACCTAGAAACTTCTTTCAGGTCTATATATCTTCTTCTGCATGTCTTAGGTTTAATATTCCATGTCTAGTGTTGGATAATCAATTTCGTGTTTTAGATGGTTTATTCTCAGTGTCTAAGTGCATATTTCTCCACAAGATATTTCTAAGTGTTATTTAATACTGAAATGCTAAGGAAGGTAGCTTCCTCCAATAAGCTTTGTGTTTTGTGTGAGCCTAACAATGACTCTCTCACTATAAGATGTTAAAAGACAGAGCCTTGATTTCCTCTCCAAAACTGTGCATGGTGGGGTGGTATCTCTTTTCTCAGAGTTACATATTCTTCCACACTAGCTAAAAAGAGTTGCAGCAGATATATCGATGACTGAAGTCTGCTCTAAAAACAAATTCAATAAAACATTCATATTGAGCAACCTTGGATACTAACATGCTACATGTATTATACCTTTATATTTCCAAATGCTTTCCTGAAATCTCACTATAGGAAGACAGTGAGTGTTTTTGTTTAATTGGGTAGATTTCATACTAAAGGAAACTTAGTTTAGATTAGGGTCGTGAGAGAATGTTATTGGGAATACAAGTTAAGGGAGATGCCTTAGTAATGTAAAATCATCGAGATTCTCAGAAAGCTCAGCAACGAGGAAACAGAGTTTACTCACAGAATAAGTGTAGCAAACAATACTCTGTCCATGGCAAATTACAGCCTCCTCATTGTTTGTAGCTCTTGCCTCATTTCTAAATTACAGTTGCTCTGTTTTGCATTACTTTCATCCACATTTTTGTCTCTGTATTTTAATTTTGCTAAAAACCAATTATAAATAAATAACACAACAAGCAACATATGCCAAAGTTGCCATGATAAACTTCTTAACTACCATACAGTTGTCCCTTTCACAGTGAGGATAGAAAAGCTAGGATTATATGGCCAGGTGCAGTGACTCATGCCTGTATTCCCAGCACTTTGGGAGGCCGAGATGGGCAGATCATTTGAGGTCAGAAGTTTGAGACCAGCCTGACCAACATGGTGAAACCCTGTCTCTACTAGAAATATGAAAATTAGCTGGGCATGGTGATGCATACCTGTAATCCCAGCTACTTGGGAAGCTGAGGCAAAAATTGCTTGAACCTGGGAGGCAGAGGTTGCAGTGAGCCAAGATTCCACCACTGCACTCCAGCCTGGGTGACAGAGGAAGACTCCACTCCCAAAAGAAAAAAAAAGTTAGGATTATAGAACATTTTTAATCCATAGTGTATCTCCATAATGGAATTGAGGTTCCAGACTATGGAAAAAGTGGAAAAAATGTTGTTTAAAAATTCAGATATTTCATCTGAAATCTGTAGGCTGGAACTGAAAAAATAAATGAAGGTATGCTTACATAGAAAGTATTTTAACGCAACAGGTAATTTTTGAGGCTCACTATGTCCAAACACTGTGATGAGCACTTAGATGAAAGATACTATTCTTGTCAACAAGAAACTTACTTAGAGTCTAGCTGTTGAAAAAGATAACAAGAAATTTAGGGTCTAGCTGTTGAAAAAGGAAAATAAGATAATTCATGAATAATTAATGAGGGGACAAATAAGAAAACTGTCCAGTAATAATAGAATTATTTGGGAATCACAGTGAGGGAAAATGATTCCAGGATAATTGGAAATGATTCTTCCAAAAATATACCTTTGAGGGCTCATGCTGTATTATCAGCATCCTTTCTAACAGCCTTGCTTCTACAAGTCATTTTGAAACAACGCAAATTAGATAGGTGCAACTCACACTAATATTAGAAGGAATATCACATAAATCCATTCAGAATGAAGAGATTTCCAGAGAAGTAAAAGGAAGTTTTGAAATAGAGCATAACAAAGACATTTAAATGAAGAATTATTTTTATTTCATTTGTCCTGATATCAAGATATTTTTCAATTTAAATTATTGGTTCTGAGGATTAAAAGTACAAAGCGATGTTCAGAGAATGTTAAAGGCATTCTTCTTTGTTGTTATAATTGTACAGCCTTTAAAATTCAATGTACATTGGCAAACTTTAAACAGTATTAATTACATGTTAAGTAAAATAGCTATGACATAACTTTGGCATACTAGTTCATAAAACTGGATCTCTTGATAGTTGATGTGATCTTGTTCTTCATATATTTATGATTTATAGCAAGCCTACTTTAAAAGTTATCAGATACAACTGATTGATGTAGTTAGATCATGAAAATGAATGAAATTTTCTGACATAATAGGCAGTAACTCATTTAAATGATGTGCCTAATTTGTTAGCTTCCAGAGTCAGATCAATTTTGGATAAGTAATTTATATTACTGAATTATATTCCAATTTATGAGAACAAAAATTAAGCACTATACAGCCTGTTGAGAGCCTGCCAAAGAATCAGGGATTTTAGTACTGAAAAGGTTAAGTGCATAAGTGTAAAATGACCTAAATCAATATTCCAAGAATTTTTTAATGCAATAACAATAAATTATATATTTCAAAGCAGTGACAACTGCTAATTTATAAACTGATAAAACTTACTAGCTGGACTAGATATTACCAAGTAGAATCATCTAATGAAGAAAGTCTTTGTAAGCCAATAATATATTTGGAATTTACTACTAAGAGTATATTCTAACAGAATTTAAACCAAGAATTTGAAATGTTGTTTTCATTGGTAATGGATGGGGTATTGGTACATAGCTAAAATAGAAACATCTATTAATAACTACTTTAATACTAATTGAGGCCAAATGATGTATATGTATGATATTTATACAAAATATTTCAAGGGAGAATGATGTCATTTAGTTAAGACACTATCTCAAGGTGCAGAGTACAGAAAATGTTTCTGTCAGTCTTCCTCAAGAGAAAAGCTAGATCCTAACTGAGTATCCAATACCTTCCTTAGTTGGAATAAAAGCATTATGCAGCTTGCAAAACAAACTAGCAATTGCAAATAGCTCCAAACTAGAGCTCACTAGATAGTCTGACAGCAAAGCAAGTTATAGCCTCTCTGAGTCCACTGGCTGATCACACATCTTACCTCTCAATCACATGTACATAGCAGGGAAGAGCTGACTGTCATCTTTTGTTTGGAACAATGCATATTTTAAATGCGTCAGCGTGCTACTGTTTGAGGTGCCTATATTTACAATTTCTGCATATATTTCTGTTTATATTTAAAAATAACCCTTTTAAGCACAGAAATGTAAAATATTAATAGGTTATTTCTTTCCTTTTTAACAGTAGTTGGGCTTTTGGACACTTTAAAATATTATTTAACAATTTCACATTTTATATTCCAAAAGAGATAAAAATGCATTTATATTTTAAACACTTATTTACATATAGTTTTATAGATATTGTGTATGTTCATTGGACATGTGTAATAGACATTAAAACTGAGTGACAAGGCATTTCAATATTGAAATACTTCTTAAAACCTGTATTTTAATTAAAAACTTGTTCTACCATGTGATAATCATGTTCATGTTTTTTGGGAGTACCAAATATATGTCCATATCCATGTGCAAGATTTTCTCAGATTTTTCAGAATCAATTTAATTGAATTATTTGTTTCATATCCCTAGTCTCAATCCTTTTTGGGGACAAGATTTTAATTCTTTATAATATGCATTGCCTTTTCAAACATCAAACACTTCCACACACAGGCAGGAAACAGCCCACCCTACAACAGAAACATTTGTCCGCCCAAGGGTAATATACTATTGAATCACTGGGACCAAGTCTGGAATACCTCCTTTCTAAGAAAGTTGCACTTTTGAGCATTTTATTTGGCATATTTTTTCTTCTGAAACAAGATATTGGAGATTTCAAAAGACCCACAGCAAATCCACACAAAATGTTTTGAGGTAGGTATGTGAGAATGTCGAACTCCTGTAAAAGTAATTTCTTTTGCTTTGTTTTTAGATTGGAAAAGTAGGGTAGTAGGGAGGTAGAGTGAGACTGAAGTTTAAAAACAGCCAACAAGCAATAGTTGCTGTATATTCTTAAAAGTTATCATTAAAATTGTATTTTAGCTGTCAGACTTGGTAATGTGGGAAATATTTCTAGAATTTGATGATCCTCTCCAAGTGCCAAGATGTTTCTTGACTCTAGTTGGTCTTTTGAGACATTTTGATTTATCTTTGCTATATTTTTAGAGGGTCTTACAGACAGAATTCACAAAGTATGAATGGTCCCACACAAGAAGGGACCAAAGGTATTTGAATGAAATAAATTGAAGAATAAAATAGGATGTTGGTTTTATAATGGGAAAAGTATATTTCACTGAACAATATCAAAGAAGTTTATGCTAATAGCAAAGTGAATTTTAAGTTCCTTTGATTTACATTCATTTATTTGTAAATCATCATTTAAGTACTTGTTAAAAGCATATATTTTCACACCTATAGATACCTATCCACCCACATTGAAGAAGAAATACCTACTACTTCATTTATTTCAAATATTTTCTTGAGCCATTGTAATAGTCCGTTTTATAACTACTAAATTTGATATCTTAAATGACAAAAGTTGCCACTTCACAGTAAAATTCAAAATGGAAATACATTCATAAAAAACTATAATTGTTGGCCGGGCGCGGTGGCTCACGCCTGTAATCCCAGCACTTTGGGAGGCCGAGGCGGCCGGATCACGAGGTCAGGAGATCGAGACCACGGTGAAACCCCGTCTCTACTAAAAATACAAAAAATTAGCCGGGCACGGTTGTGGGCGCCTGTAGTCCCAGCTACTCGGGAGGCTGAGGCAGGAGAATGGCGTGAACCCGGGAGGCGGAGCTTGCAGTGAGCCGAGATCGCGCCATTGCACTCCAGCCTGGGCGACTAAGCGAGACTGTCTCAAAAAAAAAAAAAAAAAAAAAAAAAAAAAACTATAATTGTTTATCAGAAGTATCAGCTGTAGTAGCAGGATTATGCTGAAAACAATTTCTAATTTTATACAGTAGCAGGTCACCAGATACAGAGCTGCAACATGTGTATTTATAGATATCATGATCAACCACTGAAATGACCTTGAAAACCCAAAACATCAAACCATGCAAGCACTATTGGATTTCTGTAAAGAGCGTAAAATATTTAAAGAAAAATAAGAGAAGATCATGGGCACTTTCAGTGTAGTAGGCAAGAACATTTTGCCAGATCTTAGATATACCAACACTACAGTTCTATTTGTGTGAGCATAAACTAGTCAAATTGTTCTATAGCAAGTAACATAACCATTTTATAGGACATTAAAACAGGAATATTCAACAAGGACACATTTTCCCCAAGGAAAGTTGTAAGAAAATATTTCAAGGCAAAGAATAAAGGCTAGTCTGTCAAAGACATTCTTTTTCCTGTATTTCATGTTTTACTGTGCCATGTAATGATAATTTTGGAAATTATCTAAAAAAGCCTTTTCATGTAAACCTTACCTAATCATTTAGTAAATGTATTTAGCATCCTTACAAGAACAGGGTTTATTTTATTTTTTTTACAATGATGAAGAATAGGTTTAATTTTAAATTAAATTTACTTTTTATTGAGATAGGGTCATATTGTGTCACCCAGGCTGGAGTGCAGTGGCAGGATGACTGCTCACTGAAGCCTCAAACTCCTGGGCTCCAGTGATCCTCCCACCGCAGCCTCCTGAGTAGGTGGGACTACAGGTACACACCACCAGGTGTGGCTAGTTTTTGTAATATTTTTGTAGAGACAGGGTTGCACCAAGGTTTAGTTTTTAAAATATTCAACATGTGATTACTGCAAAAAATACATTTTATAGTGCTGATTTAAATATGTATAAATTATATAAAAATGAGATTAATAAAAAACATTTATTTAATCTGGGAGGAAACTTGCTTATGGATGCATCTGAATGTACAAAGGTTTTTCGGTTACAAGAGTGTAAATGAGAAACATGAGAGAGGGAACAGAACCTAAGTTGGTAGAGGCTGAAGGATTTTTTTAAAATGATTTGTTATTTCATAAAAATTTCTGATGGTGAGAGGTCTTTGTGTATTTGAACTCTTTTAGCAGATTACCTGTGTTGCACATTACATTCCGGTTTAATGCTTGTTCAACAATAAAATTGTTTTCTTGATTGCCTTTGTGGAGAGATTTTCAAGGTTGAGAGATTTTCTTTTCAATTATATCTTTCCAGCAAAACACATGAACTCTTTTCCTGGAGACATATTTATTCACTTTTTCCTTGAGAATTGAATTATTTTCCTTTTTTAAATAAAACATTTAAGTTCCACCTTAAATGATTTTTATTTTGAGCTAAAGGCTTTTTTTTTTTTCCCCCTGAAAATGATGAAGTCGGCTTTCCTAAAGTACATTAATAAATTCCTAATGCTTTTCTTTTAAGGAAACTTAAATGCCTTGTTCATGCCTGCAACCCTACACTAGGTTTAAGGAAACTTCTCTATTACTAACTCATGTAGATGTTTTAAGTCTAACAGAAACAATAATGATTTGTATGTCTGTCCAGAGACATGACCTCAGGTGAAGGATACCTTTTTAGGTTTGTATGAAGTTGATAATTGACTCAAGAAAAACCATGCCAGCTGTATGAACTTCAGGGTGATTGAGATAATTGAATTAAAGGAAATATTTGAAAATGAACTACTCAGTTTGTTGTAAATCCAAAGACCCTTGAAATGGATAATTCATAGTATTTTTGCAGTCATTGATGGTTATTGGCAACTCTTTGATTTTGTAGATTGTCTTTTTTTGGATTCTCGTAGGAAAGTGTTTTGAAGTTAGGTTATATTTCAGCATAAACACACACACAACTATATTTGATCGTTGAAATATTAGAGAACAAAACATTCAAATGAGGACTATTAAGATAATAAACATTTTTATTTAAAATTAAATAACCAATTAGTATGTAGTCAGGTTTAAACATGTGTTAATGGGGGAAATTTTAGAAATTTTATCTTCATAGGACACTTAGCTTTGTTTTATTTTACTTTGTTGACTTAAAAATCAGTCAGCTAATAAGTTATAAATCCTATATGTCAAGAAATTGTCTCCAGAAGTCCACAGTCGGTAATCATTTACAGAAAACAAAATAAGTAAACTTATAAGATTTATGGCTAAAGATTTACTAATGTAAACTTTATATTTAAGTTATAGTGAATATATTAGGAACAAGGAATTGTAAACATTGTTTTATGATTTCATTAGTTCCAAAAAAAATTTTTCCCGAGGGAATTTTAAGTTTAATTAAATAAGTCTTGGACTGGGTGATTTTAAGGCATTGAAAGGTAGAGAATGTACTAATGAAGCCACATTGTTGACTGTGGATCATCAAACCTTGGGTAGTAACCCAGTCATGAAAACTGACATGGACACACTAGAGTGAGGTTAAGAGTGGAAGTTTTTAATTCATCTTGAATTAATTTTCATATAAGGAGTAAGGAAAGGATCCAGTTTCAGCTTTCTACTTATGGCTAGCCAATTTTCCCAGCACCATTTATTAAATAGGGAATCCTTTCCCCATTTCTTGTTTCTCTCAGGTTTGTCAAAGATCAGATGGCTGTAGATGTGTGGTATTATTTCTGAGGACTCTGTTCTGTTCCATTGGTCTGCATCTCTGTTTTGGTACCAGTACCATGCTGTTTTGGTTACTGTAGCCTTGTAGTATAGTTTGAAGTCAGGTAGCGTGATGCCTCCAGCTTTGTTCTTTTGACTTAGGATTGTCTTGGAGATGCGGGCTCTTGTTTGGTTCCATATGAACTTTAAAGCAGTTTTTTCCAATTCTGTGAAGAAACTCATTGGTAGCTTGATGGGGATGGCATTGAATCTATAAATTACCTTGGGCAGTATGGCCATTTTCACGATATTGATTCTTCCTATCCATGAGCATGGTATGTTCTTCCATTTGTTTGTGTCCTCTTTTATTTCACTGAGCAGTGGTTTCTAGTTCTCCTTGAAGAGGTCCTTTACATCCCTTGTAAGTTGGATTCCTAGGTATTTGATTCTCTTTGAAGCAATTGTGAATGGAAGTTCATTCATGATTTGGCTCTGTGTTTGTCTGTTACTGGTGTATAAGAATGCTTGTGATTTTTGCACATTAATTTTGTATCCTGAGACTTTGCTAAAGTTGCTTATCAGCTTAAGGAGATTTTGGGCTGAGACAATGGGATTTTCTAAACATACAATCACGTCATCTGCAAAGAGGGACAATTTGACTTCTTCTTTTCCTAACTGAATGCCCTTGATTTCTTTCTCTTGCCTGATTGCCCTAGCCAGAACTTCCAACACTATGTTGAATAGGAGTGGTGAGAGAGGGCATCCCTGTCTTGTGCCAGTTTTCAAAGGGAATTTTTCCGGTTTTTGCCCATTCAGTATGATATTGGCTGTGGGTTTGTCATAAATAGCTCTTATGATTTTGAGGTACGTTCCGTCAATACCGAATTTATTGAGCGTTTTTAGCATGAAGAGCTGTTGAATTTTGTCAAAAGCCTTTTCTGCATCTATTGAGATAATCATGTGGTTCTTGTCTTTGGTTCTGTTTATATGCTGGATTATGTTTATTGATTTGCGAATGTTGAACCAGCCTTGCATCCCAGGAATAATGTTAGACCTAATACCATAAAAACCCTAGAGGAAAACCTAGGTAGTACCATTCAGGATATAGGCATGGGCAAAGACTTCATGTCTAAAACACCAAAAGCAACAGCAGCAAAAGCCAAAATTGACAAATGGGATCTCATTAAACTAAAGAGCTTCTGCACAGCAAAAGAAACTACCATCAGAGTGAACAGGCAACCTACAGAATGGGAGAAAATGTTTGCAATCTACTCATCTGAAAAAGGGCTAATATCCAGAACCTACAAAGAACTCAAACAAATTTACAAGAAAAAATCAAACAACCCCATCAAAAAGTGGGCAAAGGATATGAACAGACATTTCTCAAAAGACGACATTCATACAGCCAACAGACACATGAAAAAATGCTCATCATCACTGGCCATCAGAGAAATGCAAATCAAAACCACAATGAGATACCATCTCACACCAGTTAGAATGGCAATCATTCAAAAGTCAGGAAACAACAGGTGCTGGAGAGGATGTGGAGAAATAGGAACACTTTTACACTGTTGGTGGGATTGTAAACTAGTTCAACCATTATGGAAAACAGTATGGCGATTCCTCAAGGATCTAGAACTAGATGTACCATATGACCCAGCCATCCCATTACTGGGTATATACCCAAAGGATTCTAAATTATGCTGCTATAAAGACACATGCACATGTATGTTTATTGCGGCACTATTCACAATAGCAAAGACTTGGAATCAACCCAAATGTCCATCAGTGACAGACTGGATTAAGAAAATGTGGCACATATACACCATGGAATACTATGCAGCCATCAAAAAGGATGAGTTTGTGTCCTTTGTAGGGACATGGATGCAGCTGGAAACCATCATTCTTAGCAAACTATCACAAGAACAGAAAACCGAACACTGCATGTTCTCACTCATAGGTGGGAACTGAACAATGAGATCACTTGGACTCGGGAAGGGGAACATCACACACTGGGGCCTATCATGGGTGAGGGGAGGGATTGCATCGGGAGTTATACCTGATGTAAATGACGAGTTGATGGGTGCTGACGAGTTGATGGCTGCAGCACACCAACATGGCACAAGTATACATATGTAACAAACCTGCACGTTATGCACATGTACCCTATAACTCAAAGTATAATTAAAAAAAAAGAGTGGAAGTTTTATAGGTGAAAGAGAAGAACTCTGGGAGCAGAGAGGAGTCCCAGAGAAAATAGGTTTCCACTTCCATGGTGAAATGCAGGTTTTTTAGGCAAGCTTGAGGGGGCAGTATCTGATTTACACAGGGCAAGAAAGATTGGTTGGAAAAGCTGTGCTATTTGCATAGTGCACAAAGCTGGCTGCCCCACCCCCTAGTCTTTTATTTTGCAGATAGGTTCTTCACCGGCCAGCATCACGTTGCCTGCCTCTTTACTGTACACATGGTAACAAAAGGGAAGATGGAGCCTCCATTTTGAACATACCTGGCTTCCAGGAAGCCCTTTTCTATTGGCACAGCTGCTAGCACTCACCCATGCAAGCTTCCAGCTTGCTTATCTATGTTTGCAGCTCAGTTTTTCAGGCTACTCTTTGTTAGAAAAAGAAAATGATTGGGGAGCTGCTTTTTACTAAAAGGGAAGCCTTGCCAAGACTTATTTACCTTCACTATCTACCTAAATAATTTCTGTCTAGCCTCTGAATCACTAAGATTGAGCAAAACTCTTAATAATGGCTCTTAATAAAGAAGGAATATAAGAAAAGAGTTTTGAAGCAAATCTTGATGAAGTAGAAGTTTACTAGAATACAGTCCTGTGCCAAATAATGACATTTCAGTCAGTGATGAACAACACATACAATAGTAGTCTCCTAAAATTACAATACTGTATTTTTACTGGCCTTTTCAATGTTTAGATATACAAATACTCTCCACTATGTTAACAATTGCTTACAGTATTCTGTACAGTGGCATACTCTACAGGTTTGGAGCCTAGGAGCACTAGGTTATACCATCTAGGTTTGTGTAAGTACATTTTGTGATGTTCACACAATGATAAAATTATCTACAAACACATTTCTGAGAACACATTTCTCCCAACATTAAGATATGTGTGACTAGTTCTAATGAAGAAACTGTAGTCTTGGTAAGGAAGTGGTTTTAGATGTTTCTAGATTATCTTACAGTTACAAGTATTTCCTGAAGCAAACAAGTCATTTTTTGCTTGGTTTCACATACATAGGATTTTATGCTTGGTTTCATTTCAAAGAAAGTAAGATAATTTAGAAAAAAAAATAATAAGAAAATAAGATGTGAGCATTCATACAATCTATTATACTGAATAGTTTTCCCCTGGTGAGCTGTGAAAGAGAATACCTACCAAGAAAAGCATTTCCAATATCGTAGACTATTGGTTCAAATGTTTCCTTTAATGTAGGTGTTGTAAGTATGTAAACAGGAAACATGAAAAAGAGAATTCCATTTAATTGCACTAGAACTACCAGTTATACAGTAAGAGAGTAATGAAGTAAGAACTTCATTTCAGTTAGAGTTTGTACGTTGCAAACAGAGTCCAATGTAATCCTTTTAAACAGAAAAGGGAATCTTGTATTAGTTTGCCTACAAAATTTCTAGAAAGACAAAACAAGGCTGAATACTACATTGTTAGCAATGAGGTTGGTGCAACAAGCCCATAGGGCAAATTTGTATGAATTAGAAAAAGATTTCCTTCTAAACAAACTCTTTGAATACATAGCTTGGTAAGGGTATACAGCATTATAAATACTATTGCCTGCCAGAAACCCATACAGTAACGCAGTAACGCTGGAACAATATGACCAGAAACAGTATCCAAATGTAAATGAGATTGTCCTAATGGAAACGCCATTAAATCACTTCCTGGGAAATACCATTAAATCACTTCCTGGAAAAAAAAAATGTCTACTAGATCTTCCCTAAGAGAAGTAAACACTTGTATTTATGTTTTCATATAGAGCTACCATATCACATTACTTCTGCTTCCCAAGTCTTATAGAGATATAATACATCGGTTTGGCCTAACTGAGGTCATATGGCGAGTCCTTGCTGTGAAAAAATAGATAATTTTGCTCCTCGAGTTCAACCACAATAACAGAGGAATGCTAAGGAGAAAGGATTCAGAGAGGGTGCCAAATGAGCCAATCTGCACAATCTAGCAGCATTTATCCAAAATCCATCCATTGAGAGCCTGCTATCACTCAAACGCTGTACCAGAAATATATTTGAGAAGCCTATAGTCTAGACTGTTTTTAAAATGTTTTTGGCTGGTTACAGTGGCTCATGCCTGTAATCCCTGCACTTTGGAAGGCTGAGACAGGCAGATCACTTGAGGTCAGGAGTTCCAGACCAGCCTGGGCAACATTGTGAAAACTCATCTCTACTAAAAATGTAAGTAGCAGCTAGTGATGGTGGCGGGTGCCTGTAATCACAGCTACTTGGGAGGCTGAGGCAGGAGAATCACTTGAACCCAGGAGGTGGAGGTTGCGGTGAACCAAGATTGTGCCACTGCATTCCATTCTGGGTGACAGAGGGATACTCTATCTCAAAAATAAAGTTTTAAATAGGGAAGTTTGAATTATTTACCTCTGTATTTAAGCATCACAAAATAATTATCACAATGTTTGGAGAAATGTTACATGCATCCACTCTTCTCATGCATAGTTGACTATAGTAATGGTATGTATTTTAAGCAAATTATTGCAATATTGCAATTGGCTGATGACTGTATATATAATAGAATTTTATTTCCACTTCTATCAAAAGTTTCTCTATTTGAAGCAATACGCTACTTCCAAAAGACTCTTCCTCCTATGCATATAAAGACATAGTTAGGTACTCTGAAATTTTTTAGTGATATTTAGCAATATAGAAATTATAGGATTGATTTGAATCATTGCATACAGGAGTGGTGTATACACAATGCTCTTTTCAACTTTTCCTTATTCTTATCTTGTACTGCATAACTCCATGGGCACATGCTTAGGCTACTGCTTATTTACTGCATAATTTTGCTTATCGTATGTCATATAAATAACCCTTAAAATCCTGGAGGAAAACTTTGAAATACCTTTAAATTATAATAGAAATGTTGATATTGTTTTAATTTACGTAAGATTTCACTTATTGTTTTCATTTGCTTTCACACTACTATAAAGAACTAACTGAGACTGGGTAATTTATGAGGAAAAACAGATTTAATTGACTCACAGTTCTGCATGGCTGGGGAAACATCAGGAGACTTACAATCATGGCAGAAGGTGAAGGAGAAGCAAGGCACATCTTGAGAGAGTCAGAGAGGGGAAGTGCCACACATTTAAACCATCAGATCTTATGAAAACTCACTATCAAGAGAATGTTATGGCAGAAATCACCCCTATGACCCAGTCACCTCCCACCAGGTCCCTCCTGGTATTGCATGGGAATTACACATGGAGATTACAGTTCCAGATGAGATTTGGATGGGGACGCAGAGCCAAACCATATCACCCATCTTAAAATTTTCATATGAATAATCACAAAAATATTAATAAAAAGTTACAAAGTAAGAACTTGGCTTTTTTCCAGTTTTTTCTATTTATAATCAAAATCTTGTTTGAAAGATGTGTATCAGAAATTTGTCATCAATTAAGGACACTTGAAAATTAATATTTTAGTTTTAAATTAAAGTTGTCCATTTCTATAACATTAACAAAATTGTCTGCGTGCAGAAATCAGAATATCAATTAAATAACTCTCACCCTAAAAGTTCTAAACCGCCATCTATTCTTTTTATACATTTTATAGAAATACACTTTAAAGGTATAACTTCAAGTAATTTGTGTTTTAATTTGAAAAATTTGTGTGCTTTTTTTTTATGTTATCATTCAGTCCTTAAATGTGTACAAACTATACAGGGCTAAGAAAAACATTTAATATATTCACAAAGCTTTTATAGAAAAATATTGATCTCAGATATATTAGTCATTGGATGTCAAATTGTCCAGTATTTTCCTGTTTCTTCATGTTACTATTGTATTTCTGCTTCTTTGACAGCTAGCTCAAAGTAATATATGTTGCATTTTGAAATAATTATTAAAATGTGTCCTAGAAGGCCTTTGTAAAACACATTCCTTTTAAATATGATTCCATCTATCAAGCACCATAATTATGTGAATGTGTTCTGAAGAATAACATAAAAATATAATTATTAGGGCATGGTGGCTAATGCTTGTAATCCCAGCACTTTGTGAGGTCAAAGCGGGCAGATCACCTTAGGTCAGGAGTTCAAGACCAGCCGGGTCAACATGGTAAAACTCCATCTCTACTAAAAATACAAAAATTAGCTGGGCGCCTGTAATCCCAGCTACTCGGGAGGCTGAGGTGGGAGGATCACTTGAACCCGGGAAGTGGAGGTTGCAGTGAGCTGAAGTTGCGTCACTGCACTCTAGCCTGGGCGACAGAGCGAGACTCCATCTCTCTCTCTCTCTCTCTCTCTCTCTCTCTATATATATATATATATGAAAACTATGACTCTTTCTGAGTACCCTAACATTTTTATGATTTTTAAAAATGCATAGCCATGTAGATTTTCTTTAAATATATATGTAGACAAAGTCAATTTTTGTTTTCATTTTTACCGTTAGTAAACTCTGTGTATGGGTTTTCTTCTTGTGAGATGGGGAATCTAAATTTTCTGTCGTCAACATCCAGGGAATACAAAATTGGACAATCTATACTAAAGGTTATCATTATAGCGGAAAGATTAGGCAGAGAGTCTTTACAGAAGACTATTCTTAAGGGAAGTTCTGTAAGTAATAGGAATTAATAAAGTGAGGTAAAATCTTGATTGATTTGAAGACTACTGTTCAGGGGCATCACTAGTGAGCCTACCACAAAATTGTTTGAAGGGTTATCAGGGATTAACCAAAACAGGCATTATTAAATTTGCTTAGCATGATTCACTGACACATCTGCATAGATCCTTCAAGTTCATCTTAGTCTACAGTGATCAGTACCCTTCAAATGATCGTTTGTAGTTAACTTTATTAGTTTTTGTAATTTTTAAATTAGTAAGTAGGCTATATTTCAAATTTAGAAAACGTAGATATGTTGGCATATGCAGAAATCACTGCTCACTCAGTTTTAAAAATTTATATTTTGTTGTTTCTCATCATTTTGCTGCAGATTCCTTACTAGTCAAACATTTACTTTTTAAAGTGACTTAGAAATATTACATATCAACATTCATAATCAATAAACACTTTTTAAAATATTAAAATGGAAAGTAAATATTAACTTTGAACTAACACCAAAATGCTTAATTTTCTATTCAATCGGTATTTATTCAGGTTTTTTTTTGTTTGTTTTTGTTTTTGAGACAGAGTCTAGCCCTGTCACCCAGGCTGGAGTGTAATTGTGTGGTCTCAGCTAATTGCAACCTCTGCCTCCCGGGTTCAAGTAACTGTGATGACAGGCACCCACCACCATGCCCAGCTAATTTTTGTATTTTTCATAGAGACATGATTTCACCATGTTGGACAAACTGGTCTTGAACTCCTGACCTCAGGTGGTCTGCCTGCCTCGGCCTCCCAATGTGCTGGGATTACAGGTGTCAGCCACTGTGCCCGGCCTGCTTTTTCCTACTTAAAGTTGCTTTCTTACTTTGTATTTAAACTTGTGCATGTCCCAAAGGACTTTGCTTTGTGAGAACTATTATATATTGAAAGACATTTGTTTAATCCCTCACAAAAATATTGGATTAAAAGAAAATCTCATGAAATGTGACTGATGTATTAAAATAAAGTGATTTAAATGCTCTTAAAAAGCAGAAAGAAATTTAAAACGTAAGAGATCCATGGAAAAGAGCAACAAAAAACACTTAGAAATGTAACAGGACAGAAAATAAAGCATATAGATCTATAATAGTTTAGTATGGCATTAAATGTGTTTTTATTCCTCTCAATCTTTCTAAAACTGTTATTAGGAAACTAATGGTTGTATGTAATCAGTATGTAGATATAATACTTTTTACATTGATGAGTTCATTCTGTAGCTACTATTCTATAGTCTAATCTTTCCTTTCTATTTCCTTGCCACTAAATATTTTGATAAGCACTACTTTCAATAATAGATACCACATATATCTCATAACATTATTATTTATGTTTGCTCCCTAAGTCTTACACTTGGAGCTGAGGCTGAAGATGCCAGTAAGAACAGAAAAATGCCCTGATGACTAGAGATGTTCTCTCTGGCCCAAAGGACCATGAAAGAGACAGACAAGACATGAACTTTAAATAGTAACTGCTGTGGTTCAGCTAAACATCACAGAGGAAAAAACCTAAATATTTTATTAGACAGCAGTCTATTTCAATTGATGTATCATGGAAAATGCTATAACATATATGCATTTTTTTGCTGATGTTATATTCTGATAATTGACTTATCATCAATGGATATACTGAACTAATGTATAAACAGTTCTTAGGGGTCTTATATTGCCAAAATGCTGTAAAACATAGGTTTTCATTCCAATTTGCAATACATGAGTATGTTATCAGATGGCAACCTATCAGCATCATCTACAAACTTATCAAACATCTGGTGAACAACTATTGTTGACTTTGGTTGCTAATATGATTGAACTGTCTCTGCTTTTATTCATCATTTGCCTTCAGTCTGTTCTCTTAATTTTCTTGACTTTAAAAAAAAGTAGTGTTACTTTCATTGCTTTGAGTCATAGCTATCACTTATATATAAATATGTTCCATCTTTATTTTCCATTTGTTATTTATTGCTTATTATATAAAAAGGCTTTTTACAAATTGTTTTTGGTAGCTTAGTGAAAATTTTTAATCTCTCTAACCCCTCAAGAGTACATTAGCAGTATATATGTATACACACACACATATATATATCCATATATATATCTCAACCTAAAATATCATTGGCCAACTGATACATGTTATAATAAAGTAGAAAAGTAGTTTGGAGGTACACTAGTTGCCCCTTATCTACATGGTATATGTTCTAAAACACCCAGTGGATGCCTGAAACCATGGATAGTATTAAACCCTATATACACTGTTTTCTTGTATGCATATATATCTATGATAAAGTTTAATTTATAAATTTAGTACAGTAAAAATTAACAATAAAATAGAACAAGTATAAAAGTATTCTGTCACAATTTCTCAGATAGAAGAGTTGTTCTTACTGTAGATCTTAGCAACTTCAGCATTTTTTTCTTTTTTTTTTTTTTTCCTTTCCATATGATAGCAAGAACCTTTACTTTTGCACTTAAATGATTTTGTGGCTTCTCTTTGGCATATCCAAATTGCCAGCATCACTACTTTTGCACTTTGAGGCTATTATGAAGTAAATTGAAGGTTGCCTGAACACATGCACTATGATATTGTAGCAATCAATGTTGTAAAGCAAAGGGCTGCTTATTGACTCACGGGCAGGTAACTTAGAGAGCAAGGACATGCTGGACAAAGGGATAATTCACATCTTGTGCAAGACAGAGCAGGAACATGTTAGACTTCATCATGCTACTCCAAAAAGTGTGCAGTTTAAAATCATAAATTGTTTATTTCCAGAATTTTCCATGTAATATTGTCAGAACTTGACTGATTGCAGGTAATAGAAATTGAAAAGTGAAACCACTGACAAGCAGAGACTACTGTAATAGTATATAAAGTTGTAGTGTTTTAGCAATCTTCAAAAATTTGTATTTTAAAATTGTGAAATATTGGTGTTAAAATTTAAGGAGAAAATATAAGACACTGAAAGACAGAGAGAAGGAAGAGTGTCTTTTGTACTTTGTTTTTCCTCCTAAATCTTGAATTTGGAGTTGAAGAAGATGAAGAGGGCAATAAAAACAGACAAAAATTCCCTGACAAAAGAGGTTATCTCTAGCCCAAAGACACAGCCTATCAAGACATTAACTTTAAATAGTAACTGCTGTGATCCAGCTAAACATCACAGAAAATCTGTGGTTCTACAGTCATCTACATCAGCAAAGGGCAAGTGGGAAGCCTTGAATTTCACACTTACGAGGCCACAAAAAGCTTCACCTAATTCCTGCAAGCCTGGTGTCATATAAGACCAAGTAGGAAGTTAGGAATTTCATTTTCACTGACTGGCAATGAGTACCACATGTGTGATGTCAGTGTTGATAAACAGGGGAAGCCTGGACTACCATCCCTTTTAGCACTAATAAGGTACTTTTGCCCCTCTCTACTTGGGCTGTGTCAGAAGATGGTAGAGAGCCAGGACTCTTCTCAACACTCAGACTTAATAAAGCCATCTCCATCTTGGAGCTCGTATAGAGACCAGAAGTCTCAATAGGAACTTCTGTCCAGTAGCAAGGAGGAATCCTCCCATTTTGTATGACAATGGAAACTAAGTAGAGAATTTAGACTACTGTCTTCAACTGGCAGTAATAGAGTGCCCCACTCTTTTCTCCTGTGAAAATGGTGTCAGGGGAAGCAAGGTACAACAGAAAATTAAATGAAGTCTATATTCCTACACTATGATACCCACAATGGAAAATCATTATACGAACAACAGGAAGAAGGAAGATTTCAAACTGAATGAAAGAAAATCAACTGATGCCAACACTGACATGATAGAAGTATTAGATTTATATGAGAGTAATCTCAAAGCAGCAATGTTAAAATGCTTCAAGGAACAATTATGAATATACTTGAAGCAAAAGTACAAATTGAAAGTTTCGGCCTGGCGCAGGGGCTCACGCCTGTAATCCCAGCACTTTGGGAGGCCAAGGCAGATGAATCATGAGGTCAGGAGATGGAGACCATCCTGGCTTACACAGTGACACCCTGTCTCTACTAAAAATACAAAAACTTAGCCAGATGTGGTGGCAGGTGCTTGTAGTCTCAGCTACTCGAGAGGCTGAGGCAGGAGAATCCTTTCAACCCAGGAGGCGGAGGTTTCAGTGAGCCAAGATCGAGCCACTGCACTCCAGCCTGGCAACAGAGCTAGACTCCATCTCAAAATAAAATAAAATAAAATAAAATAAAGAAAAGAAGGAAAAAAGAAAAACACTCAGCAAATATATGGAGGACATAAAGAACCAAATGAAGATTATAGAACTGAAACATAAGATACAAAATAAATACAAAAATAAAATGGGTAAGCTTAATAGCAGAAAGGAGAGAAAGAATAGGATTAATGAACTGGAAGATAGATTAATAGAAATTACCCAATCTGGAGGAGAACGGACTGAAACATAACAGAGACTCTTGAACCCGTGGGGCTCTAACAGGAGATCTAGTGTTTATGTGATTGAAATCATAGAAGGAAAGGAAGAGGGAGGTGTTAAGAATTTAAGAAAATGATGGCTGAAACCTCTCCAGGTTGGACTAAATCAATCAATTATTCAATAAACCTACAGACTCACAAAGCTAAGCAAATCTCAGAATAATATCAAGGAAATTAAGGCTAGGAGTAGTGGTTTACATCTGTAATCCCAGCACTTGGGAGGATCACTTAGAGCCCAGGAATTTGAGACCAGCTTGGGCAATATAGTAAGACCTTGTTTCTACTAATTAAAAAAAAAAAATAGCCAGGTGGGATAGGCACTGTGGCTCGTGCCTGTAATCCCAGCACTTTGGGAGGCCAAGATGGGCAGATCATGAGGTCAGGAGTTGGAGACCAGCCTGACCAACATAGTGAATCCCTGTCTCTAACAAAAATACAAAAATTAGCTGGGTGTGGTGGCGTGTGCCTGTAGCCCCAGCTACTCGGGAGGCTGAGGCAGGAGAATCGCTTGAAAGCAGGAGGCAGAGGTTGCTGTAAGCTGAAATCATACCACTGCACTCCAGCCTGAGAGAGACAGAGCAAGCCTGTCAAAAAAAAAAAAAAAAAAAAAGCCAGATGTAGATGTAGTGGCACGCGTGCCTGTAGTTCCAGCTACTCAGGAGCCCCAGGAGAGAGAATCACTTGAGTTGGGAGGCTGAGGCTACAGTGAGCTTGATTGCATCACTGCCCTCCAGCTTGGGCAACAGACTGAGACCCTGCCACAAATTGAAAAAAAAAAAAAAATTACTGAGGAAGTCTATAATATTTAATTTTCTGAAAATGGAAGACTGTTTAAAAAGTCTTAAGAGCTGCCAGAGAATAGCATCACCCTATCTATAATGGGAAATGCAATTCGAATGACAGTGGATTTCCCATCAGAAACTACTGCCTGAGAAAATAACGATATTTTTCAAGTCCTGGGGAAGATGAAATCTGTACACTCAGAAACTAAAACTTTCTTAAATGAAGGAAACCTAAGAGAATTTATTTGCAGATTGATTCTAAAAAATGCTAAATGGCCCAGGCACGGTGGCTCACGCCTATATCAGCACTTTGGGAGGCTGAGGTGAGCAGATCATGAGGTCAGGAGTTGGAGACCAGCCTGGCCAACATGGTGAAAACCCATCTCTACTAAAAATACAAAAAAATTAGCCAGGCATGGTGACACGCACCTGTAGTCCTAGCTACTCGGGAGGCTGAGGCAGGAGAATCAGTTGAGCCCAGTAGGTGGAGGTTGCAGGGAGCCGAGACAGTGCCACTGCACTCCAGCCTGGGCCACAGATTGAGACTCCATCTCAAAAACTAAAACAAAAACAAAAATAAAACAAAAGAAAATGGCTAAAGGAAGTTCTCTAATAAGAAAAGAAACATTAAAAAGGAAAGTTTGGAACACTAAAAAGGAACAAAGACAAACACATGAAATATAGGTAAATAAAAAAGAATTTCCTTGTTCTCTTGATTTTTCTAAATCATATACTAAGCGTAAAGTGAAAATTATAACACCACTGTGGTTTGAAATGTTTGTGGAAGAAGTGTTGAACACAATTATAAGTGGGAGAAGGTAAGGGAATGTAGTGAGATGACTCAAACTGATGAAATAGCAGACTGTGATTAGGAATGTAAATCTAATCTAACAGCTAGAGAAACCACTTAAAAGGCTATATGAAAACATCCAAAAATAAGTGAAAATGGAATTCCAAAATATATTCAAGTAACCCAAAATTAGGCAGAAAAAAAATGGAAATTAAAAAAGAAAAACAGAAAACAAGTATGAAATAGCAAAAGTAAGCCTAACATATCAATGATTAAATGTAAATGCTCTAAATATACCACAACAAAATAGAGATTGACAAATCAGATTAAACAGCATAGCCCAACTGTATGTTGTCTATAAGAAACACTTCAAATATAACAGTATCGGTAGTTTGAAAATAAAAGGTTAGAAAATATATATCATGCAAATATTAATCAAAGTAAAAGTGGCTATATTAATATCAAATAAAGTAGATTTAAGAACAAAATAAATTACCATGTATAAAAAAAGCACTGCATAATGATAGAAGAATCATTTCACCAAGAAAACATAGCAATCCTAAATATGTATCCACCAAACAGGAGAGCAAAACGTTCATGAAACAACTGATAGAACTGAAAGCATAAATAGACAAATCTACAACTATCAGTAGAAACTTTAACACTCAGCTGTCAATAATTGATAGGCAATTATACGGATACTTGGCAAGGTTATAGAAGTTAATCTAATCCACCAGCAGAATCTAGTCAGCATTTATCCACAAATTTACACTAAAACAGAAGAATATACATTATTTTCAAGTATCCATGGTACATATTACAGAATGGAATACCAAATTTAAAACAGGTGAAATCATTCAATCACAATGGAACCACCTGAAAACCAACAAAGACAAGCAGACAATCAAGCAAATCAATGAGAATTTCTCCAAACACTTAGAAACTAACCAAACCATTTCTAAGTCATCTGTGGTTTAAAGACAACATCTCTAGTGAAATTGAAAAAAATACAATGAACTGAATGAAAATGAATATTCGACATTTCAAATTTATAGGATAAAGCAAAAGCAGTGCTGAGAGGGGATTTTATAGCATTATATACATTAGAAAAATAGAAAAACTCTTAAATCAATCTAATCCCCAACCTGAGGGAAAAAGAGAGCAAAATGAAAACCACGAAAGCAGAAGGAATAAGTAATGAAGTAAGTCATTGAAATTTAAAGCAGTTAAACAATAGAGAAAAATCAATAAAATAAAAATTTGGCTGTTTGAAGAGTTCAATCAATAAAACTGACTTGTAGCATGACTGACAGGAAAAAAGACATAAATTACCATTATCAGAAATGAAATGGGATTTCACTATAGACCCTGCAGGCATCAAATGATAAAAAAAAATACTATAACTCTCAAAACATAAATTTGACAACTTAGAATGGACCATTCTTTGAAAAACATAAAATGTCACACTTCACACAATATAAAATAGTTTGCATAGCCTTTAGTACAATAAAAGGAAAATGAATTTTTCATCTGACTCCAAACAAAAAAAATTTCCACAGGCTTAGGTGGTTTCACTGGAAAATTACATCTAAAGCTTAAACAAGAATTAACACCAAGTCTACAAAATTTCTTCAGGTATTGGAAAAGCAGAAAACATTCTTAGTTTGTTTTCACACTGCTATAAAAACCTGCATGAGACTGGGTAATGTATAAAGCAAAGAGGTTTAGTTGACTCACAGTTCAGTAGGGTTGTGGAGGCCTCAGGAAACTGATAATCTCGGCAGAAGTTTAAGGGGAAGCAAGGCATCTTCTTCACAAGGCAGAAGAAAGGAGAATAAACTCAGGAGGAACTACCAAACACTTACAAAACCATCAGATCTCGTGAGAGCTCACTCACTCTCAGGAGAACAGTATGGGGAAACTTCCCCCATGGTTCAATTAGCTCCACCTGCTCTCTCCTTTGACCTGTGGGGATTAAGAGGATTACAATTCAAGATGAGAGTTTGGGTGGGAGCACAGCTGAAACATATTAACTTCCCAATTTACTTCATGAAGCCAGGATTACCTTGATATAAAAACAAGCCAAAGGCAGTACGAAAAACAGACCAATATCCCTCATGAATATAGACACAAAATACCTTATCAAAACGATACTTTAGCCTGGTTTAAGGTGTTGTTGAAGTTTTATACATCCCTCCTAATTTTATAATTCTTTTAGCAATTATTGAAATGTATGCTGACATCTCTAACTATGGTTGTGGATTTGTGTATTTCATCTTTCAGTTATATAGGGTTTGGCTTCACCTGTTTTTACTCCACCTGTTTTATGTTTGTAATAGTTGCATGAAATATTAGGACTATTATATCCTCCCGGTGAGCATCCTTAATGCTTCACGAATTACAAGCCTTTCCCCTCTGGTTAATGGTAACATGGACACTTTACAATCCTCTCTGAGCTGAGAGGACATTTTCCCTGACTCTTTTTAGGTGGTTCTTTCCCCAACACCTGGTATCGTCCTCACACACAAGTGCTGATTAGTACCTAGCTGAGGACTCCGAGGGAACACTTTGCAGATGTCCAGTGCAGTTCTCTTTTCTCTGTTGTTTTGCCTTGTGAATTTCTAGCCACACTGGCCTTCCTTTACTCCTCCTTTAGCCTTCCATTTCTTCATTTCAGGCAGTTTACTGGGCTCCACCAACTCTCTTTTATGGCTTAGGTCTGTAATCTTTCTTCAAGGAGCATAGTAGTACAACTAACAGAACTGATTTTGTTTCTTCCCTCTGAGGTAATATTCCCCTGTGTTGCCTGATATGCAATAACTAAACATTGTTGTTTTATATATTTTGTCAATTTATTTTTTAGCTGCTGTTGTGTTTTTTGGTTTTCATTTATTTCTTTTTTTTTTTTCCCAGAATGTAGAATAAACCTTTTCTGTTGGGTGCGTGTATGTGTGTGTTTCCTAAACCTTCAAAGCCAGCCATAAATTAAATGTACAGACACAATTAAAATATTGGTTTAAAAAGAAAATAGAGGATGATAAATACAGGAATCACATCTAGTGTTAGATGAATAACATGTTTTCTCCTTAAAATAATAATTAAAAAATAAGCCTTTAGAAGAGGCAAGGAGGATACGGAAAGGAGGTCTGTGAAAGTTGTTTATTCACTGACTTGTGATTGAGAGCTTGTTTTTTTCCCTTCAATTAAAAAGTCACTTCATGAAAATAAGACTTTCTAATTGTGATTTATCTTTAATTCTTACATGTAAAATGTTTCCTGAGACATTCACGAATACTATTTAGTTTCCTCAGAGGCGCTCTAATGAATAGGGTAGCCAAGTAGGAGCTATTAGGGGCTCAGTTTTTCAATAAAAAGCACGCCTTCCTTTCCCTTCTCATTTTCATGGTTGGTAGTAGGAGAAAACATATCTATGTACTGAAATAATGTAAAGAACCTATACTGTGGACCCTGGATCATCACATTTGTATATAAATAACATTATACACATGAGAGAGAGTATATTTGATCACATTGACTCTACCAGGACAATAAATAAATGTGAAAGCTTGTTTTTGAAAGCCACTATAGCTTTAGAGGAAGAGCAGATTTATATTGCCATAAAATTCCTGATATTGACTGAATCTTTCAAATATTAATGATGTTTATACTTCATTTATATGTGATCACCTTATTAGACATATCTGCATGTCTGTCCAGATTGAGGGAATTGCATGATTAATAAATCGTTTAATTAGAAAGACATTAGCTATTCCATTACATTAGAGTCCTGATGTTTAATTTACTACAATTAAATGGTCAGTTTATTAAATTTCATAGGATTTAAGATTGCATCCAAGCCTACAGGACTCCAACTTATTCAATACCTGTAAGTATAGCACCCAAATCAACTTAGCTCTGACTGTTAGCAATCACCTTACTGAGAACTTTACATATATACATTTAATCATCACACACCTGTGATGACTAAATTATAATGATTAAATTATTATATTCACATTTTAGAGAAAAAATTAACAATCAGTTTAATCTAAAGGCATCTGCCTACACATGATAGAGAAACCAATCCAACAGTGTAAATGCAAAACCTGTGCACTTTTTCCTGCTTTGTGGTTCACCAGTTCTATCTTATTTCTGCTAATCCTGTTCAAGTGTATAACTGATAACCAAAGCACTAAAGGACAGGATTTAACTGTATTGTAATAAAAATGCTGTAAGACAAACATTCTGCCAAAATGAACTACTTCACTGGATTCCTTGGGAATACATCATTTCTTCATTTGGCCTGCCCATTTTTATCTTCTTATTATCATACTCTATATTCCTTTACTTCTAATTGAAGGTCTGTACCAGTTTGAGTTTTTAATAAAGCAAATTCTTAACTGAAAAAATGAAATCTTATTTCCTTGGCCTCTTTGCCCATAATTTTTTAGAGTGTAATCACAATGTAGTAATAATTATTCATTTATAAATGTGTTTTCCCAAAGGAACCTGAAAAGAAGGGACTCTATTTTCTTTATCGTTGTGTTCTTAACCTCCAGTAGGTACCAAATGGATGGGAGAATGAAAGAACTGATTGGACCATAAATCCAGTGAATGAAGCTATAGGAATTGTAAAAAGCAAGTTTTGATCCCTTCCTTCTTTCTTTCTTTCCTTCCTTCCTTCCTTCCTTCTGTCCTTCCTTCCTTCTTTTCTCTCTCTCTATCTCTCTCTCTCTCTCTTTCTTAACCGAGTCTCATTCTGTCACCTAGGCTGGAGTGCAGTGGCGCCATCTTGGATCATTGTAACCTCCATCTTCCAGGTTCAGGTGACTCTCCTGAGTCGGCCTCTCAGGTGGTTGAGGTTACAGGTATGTGCCACCATATCCAGCTAGTTTTTTTTGTATTTTTTGTAGAGACAGGGTTTCACCATGTTGGCCAGGCCACTCTCAAACTCCTGAACTCAAGTGATCCACCCGCCTCAGCCTCCCAAAGTTTTGGAATTACAGGCATGAACCACCATGCCCGCCCAATGATCGTGTACTTTGATAAATGGATTCTTTCACAGTGGCTGTGACAAAGGGGTTTGGGTTGCAGAATCTTCACCTCTGGGATATCACATCACCTTTGGTTGCTATGAGGTAATATTATCAAAACAAGCAGAAACACCCAACCCAAATGCTAGTACATATGTAGAAAACAAAATCTATCTACGGAATTTATTTGCCTCATCTGTAGGTACTCTACTCCTCATTCCAATGTGTTCTGTCTTGCCTACCTGGGAAACCTTTGGCAAACCTTATTATTTCTCCATATTTACTTCATCAAATCCTATCTCAGTAATAATATAATCATTTAAGTCATACACTTAATTGTAGAAGGAGAAGGGTTTGAGGTAGGAAAAGAAAAAAAAAATGGCTGTGAGATTTCAGGACCTCAGAAAATTGAATTACATAGGAGGTATTAGATGGCAATGTATCAGTGCGTTTTCATGCTTCTGCTGATAAAGGCATACCTGAGACTGGGTAATTTATAAAGAAAAGAAGGTTTAATGAACTCACAGTTCCATGTGGCTGGGTAAGTCTCCCAGTCATGGCAGAAGGCAAAAGGCATATCTTACATGGTGGCAGGTAAGAGACAATGAGCACCAAGAGAAAGGGGAAACACCTTATAAAACCATCAGATCTTACAAGACTCATTCACTACCATGAGAACAGTATAGGAGAAACTGCCCCCCATGATTCAATTACCTCCCATAGGGTCCCTCTCATAACACATAGAAATTATGGGAGCTACAATTCAAGATGAGATTCGGGTGGGGACACAGCCAAACCATATCAGACAGCAAAGTATCATTTCCAGTTTCTAGTTTCCCTGAAGTTACCCCACCTTCAAGAAAAGGTGAAATGTGCCTATTGCTTAGCTAAACTTCTCTTTTTATTGTTTACTTAATGTTATGTTTTCTTTTAAGTCTAGTCAAGTGAAGCAGTGGGAATAGAGAAGGGATCTTCTTTCTAAATATCTCTTCCCTGACCTCAGGTTGGTTATCAGATTTTTTTCCCCTGAATACTCTAAATCTATTCTTAGGAAACCATCCAATGATGTTGCTCTAGAACAGTAGTGCTCAAGAATTATCACATACCAAAATCATCTGAGAACTTTTCTTCTATCTGATGTATCTCCTTATCTATTAATTATCTTTACCAAACTTTGAAGAGGTTTCTTTTGGATTATGGGCCCCTGAACTCCCTTTTCATATGGCATGTTTAGAAAACTTGCAGTTACAAATTATTTCCCTGTCCCATTGACATACAAATCCTTTTTAAAGTCTCTCAACAGTTTTACAACTCAGGAGTATCAAGGACTTAAGTTCTCAAGGCCTTAAGAGCCATCTCTTTAAAATATAATCATCTAGGAAGAGAGCGTCTCTGTTTCCTTAGTACCCTTGGGAGAACAGGAGATTAACTTTGGTGAGTTTCTTTGCTACAAAATTTATGACATTCTGTCATACATATATGGGAAATTTACTTTTCCTTTGGGTAAATCCAATTAACAACCATTAGCTGGCTTACCGTTCTTCTGGATCCAGCTCTTAAATATGTTCTTTGTTTTAGTGAAGCTGAGTTCAGTCTCCCTCCTAACTTGCAATAGCCTTGAATAAAGTATTTTTTTACTTGTTTAGCTCAGTTGCAATTTTTGCTTTGACACTATCTTTCTACACCACTGCCTAATTCTTCCTCAAATTTTTAACTCCACAGGACTGGATCTGGTCATCTGTGTGTTTTTAAAAATTCTACACGTGTTCTGGTAAGTATCTAGGTTGGCCAAACATTGATTTATACATTAGAAAAATTTAAATATGCTGGGTAAAGATACATACGCATTTCATGCTTTATAAGTATGGTATGAATGTAAGCATGTTCTGCTATGTATGAAATGCCAACCAGCAACTTCAAGCTAGAGGAAACTTTTTAGTGAATGCAGGCGTTCATAAAGGCCCTGGTGTCATATATTATAAGGAATAAGTATGTTACTGGTAGAAGGTATCTGAGTTACCAGTGGTAAATTTATATGGGTCTGCAGAAACCTCAATTCTTGCCTCCTCAGAAGAAAGAATTCTACTGAGGAGCATAAGACAGAAAAAAAGGCCAAGGCAAGTTTCAGAGCAAGAGTGAACGTTTACATAAAAGGTTTTAGAACGGGAAAGAAACAAAAGGAAAGTACACTTGGAAGAGACCCAAGCAGGCACCAACATCAAGTGCAATGTTTAACCTTGGTCCTAGGATTTTATAGGTTGGCCCCTTTCCCATGATTCTTCTCTTAGGGTGGGCTGCCCACATGTGCAGAGCCCTCATTACCCTTGGGAAGTGAGCACACATAGTGTGTTTAGGAAGTTGTATGCATGCCCATCTGAGGCTTTCTTCCCTTTTCCGGTGGAGTGCCCCTGGAAGGTCATACTCTGCCATTTTGTCTCTTAATGCACACAGCCTTGAAGTTGCTTATCCCTGGTATCTGTGTTCAATTAACACTTTAGTGCAACAAGTGTGGACCACCAGGAAATGGCCTCTCCCTGGTGCCGGCTGCCAATTTATCACTTTTAGAGAGGCAATATGGTAATTGATAATATGATAATTGCCCAATCATAACCTGACATTCCTAGTGGGTTGGAGGAGAGCCCTTGCTCATGCCTAACTACCTGTAACAAGTATATAAGGTTTGTTTTAGTTTACCATGGCCCCCAATTATATCCTAGATAGGAAAAATGATATATGTCACATATTTCAAAGATTTTTCTGAAAAGAGGTAATATATAGTGAAAAGACTGAAATTCAGGCAATCTGAGGCCCAGTTCCTGCACTGCCACTTGGCTATGAAAATTTTGTGAGGACGAAATGATTAAAATGATATTGAAAGCTGTCAACTCTTAAGCACTACAGAAGCATAGGTGATGCTGGTGATGAAGGATTAAAATAATAAACAAATAATTTTATCCTTCATTAAAAAAATGCCACATACTTTATTAGTCATATATAAAAATAAACCCTAAAATAAGTATGAGTGTGTTAAGGCTTCCATTATAACTATTTAATGAATTAATAGAGTTTTGAAAAATAGAACTAAAGGCATTGAATGGTATTTAATCAGTGAAGAATTATATTGCATGTCTTTGAAACACTGTACAAATCCGTATAAACCAAGGTGTTACCGGAAAGGGTTCTGTATTAGTCTGTTTTAATACTGCTATAGAGAAATGTCTGAAAGTGGACAATTTCTAAAGAAAATAGGTTTCATTGACTCACAGTTCAGCATGGCTAGGGAGGTCTCCGGAAACTTACAGTCACCTTATAAGATGAGGCAGGCACGTCTTAGATGATGGCAGGTGAGAAAGAACATGTGGAGAAGGAACTGTCAAACACTTATAAAACCATCAGATCCAAGTCTTTGCTATTATAAAGATTGCTGCAATAAACATACTTGTGCATATATCTTTATAATAGAATGATTTATAATCCTTTGAGGATATACCTAGTAATGGGATTGCTGAGTCAAATGGTATTTCTAGTTCTAGATCCTTGAGGAATCACCACACTGTATTCCACAATGGTTGAACTAATTTGCACTCCCACCAACAGTGTAAAAGCATTCCTATTTCTCCATATCCTTGCCAACATTTGTTGTTTCCTGACTTTTTAATGATGGCCATTCTAAGTGGTGTGAGATGATATCTCAATGCCTATCAGTGATAGACTAGATAAAGAAATTATGGCACATATACACCATGGAAAGCTATACAGCCGTAACAACAATGAATTCATGTCCTTTGCAGGGACATGGATGAAGCTAGAAACAATAATTCTCAGCAAACTAACACAGGAACAGAAAACCAAACCCTGCATGTTCTTACTCATAAGTAGGAGTTGAACAATGAGAACACATGGACACAGGCAGGCGAACATCACACTCCGAAGCTTGTAGTGGGGTAGGGGACAAGGGGAGAGAGAGCATTAGGACAAATACCTAATGCATGCAGGGCTTAAAATCTAGATAATGGACTGATGGGTGCAGCAAACCACCACGGCACATGTATACCTATGTAACAAACCTGCACATTCTACACATGTACTCCAGAAATTAAAGTAAAATAAAAACTAAAAAGAAAGGAAAAAGAAAACCATCAGATCTTGTGATAACTCGCTCACTATCACAAGAACAGCATGAAGTAAGCTACTCCCATAATTCAATCACTTCCCACCAGGTCCCTACATAAACACCTGGGCATTAAAATTCAAGATGGGATTTCAGTAGGGACACAAAGCTAAACCATATCACGGGCTGATTCAGACTCTAAGAGAAGGTTTTTGGATCTCACACAAAAAAGAATTCAGGGCAAATCCACAGAGTAAAGTGAAAGCAAGTTTATTGAGAAAGTGAAGGAATAAAAGAATGGTTACTCCACAAGCAGAGTAGCGGGATGGGCTGCTTGACCAATTATATTTACAATTTTTTTTTTTACAATTATTTTTTATTATATGCTAAAGAATGGGTGCACTATTAATGAGTTTCCTGGGAAAGGGGCAGGGAATTCCTGGAACTGAGGGTTCCTCCCCTTTTTAGACCAAATAGAGTAACTTCTGGTGGTTGCCATGGCATTTGAAAACTGTCATGGTACTGATGGGAGTGTCTTTTAGCATGCTAATGCATTATAAATAGTGTATAATGAGCAGTGAAGATGACTAGAGGTCACTTTTGTCTCCATCTTAGTTTTGACAGGTTTTTACTGGCTTCTTTACTACATCCTGTTTTATCAACGGAGTCTTTGTGTAAGTATCATCTTCCACAAGAATCTCTATTAATATCTTTAAAGCAAAAATTATTCTTAAACTAAGAATGCTTTTGTTCTTAAGATATGAGGACATCAGGTATTTCCTGGGTCTGTTCAGTAAACATTATTAACCTGTTCCCTTAGCGGTAAATATTCTGTGACTAAGAATGCTTAACTCCTGAGAATGCAACCCAGTAGGTCTCAGCCTCATTTTATTTAGCCCCTATTCAAGATGGAGTCACTGTGGTCAGAAGGCCTCTGCCAAGGGGGCTAGATAATAACAACTATAACGAAATACGAATATTGAACATTTCAGTTACATTAAAAGTCATCTTGTGATGTCTGTATTCCTGTATTGTATCATATCATTGCAAAAACCAATGACCTGATTAGAAGGGATGAGTCACTATAGATGGGTTAGCAGACACAAAGAGCAAAGTCAGAACACTACTGTCTATTACATAGTAGAGAACCATCAAATGCTAACATATTTGTACCTGTCGTTATGACAAATTAAAATACATCACTACAGGAGCAAAAGCATTAACATCCTGGTGTGGAGGTTGTGATGTAATTTGGTATATTGCCAAACAATAATACATTGCTTGCCAAGAGTTATAATTATTGTGTCAATTGTAACATTTTATTTTAAGTTCTTCATATAAAAACTAAGAGTTAACTTCTCAGACCTAAAAATTATTGGACTTGTAGTTTGGCATAGGTCAGTATGCTGCTGAAAATAAATGCATAAATCAATTTAGGACAATCTTGGCAGAAATAGAAGTGTTCATATAAGTTTTGTTATTATCACTCAAAATGTCTTCCTTGTTGTCTTCAATAATTTTATTTTATTTTACTTTATTTAAGGCTATCTTACTTTATTAATTTATTTTATTTTTATTTTATTTTATTTCATTTTTCTGAGACAGAGTTTTGCTCTGTCACCCAGGGTGGAGTGCAGTGGTGGGATCATAGCTCATTGCAATCTTGAACTCCTGGGCACAAGGGATCCTCCTGCTACAGCCACTCGAGTAACTAGGACTACAGGTGCATGCCACCATGTCAGGCTAGTTTTCAAATTTTTTGTAGAAATGGGGTTTTGCTTTGTTGCCCAGGCTTATCTCAAACTACTGGACTCCAGCAATCCTAATAATTTGGCCTCCCATAGTGCTGGGATTACAGGTATGAACCACTGCAGCCAGCCAAAAATTTTATAAATATATATTAAATTTCAAAAATCTGCATGAGAAAACAAATTACAGGCACTAGATGAAACTTTTTTAAAAGGAGTTATGGAAAAAATGTTAGAGATATCTCTTTAACTTAATTATATTTATTTTGATTCATCACTTTTATTTAGATTCAAAATTTTTAAAGCATAACATGAAATTGAAGGATTATTATAGTGGCATTTCTGCAGTGCTAAAGTAATGATGATGATAAGGTTGATACATTATTAAAGATATTTGGCACCTGGAGTTTTAAAAAAATGACTTTGTTTGCAGACCAAATGTGAAGTTGTTGCTTGGCACATATGCTAATGACCCAAACTAGCTGGCTTGAGTCTGATTCAATATCATCTTGTCAGCATTCTCCTCCTCTGCCAATACAAGAAAACAAAGCAATTCCCTAAAAAAGGGGGGAAAAATGACGAGTTGTTTCCTTAGTCACATGCTACATTGTGGTCAGGTCTCCATTGTCAAAGTAAAACTGGCATCTGATACAAAGCTGTGAAAGACAGAAACAATTTTCTAATGGCTCATATCAGTGACATGAATCAAAGAGAGTTCAGTAGAAAAATATATTGGACTTTACAAAATAAGTATGTTTTTCTATAGGCATAGTTTGAGAAATAATCAAGTTCCCCAATACAAACTAGGAAATTATATTCTTCTACTTCAAAATAATAAGAAACATTAACAAATCTTGCAAAATCACTGTGTAACAATAGAGTGGAAGAAGGAATATGATTTTAGTCAGCAAGTGAATACCACCCACAGAAATATACTGTAGATATATTTTCCCAAATCTTAACTATTAGATCAATGTTCTAACTTTTCAAGCTTCATATGACTTTTACAAGATTGGTCCCTAGTATACCTTCATTAGGGAACATCTTTGGAATTGACATGGAAAAATACAACTCAAAACAAAAAGTGCACATGACATAGAGATGCTTAAAAATGAAAGATATATTTAAAATGTCTAGGTAGCTGTGGAAGTTCTTTGGCCTCCGTTTGTTTCTAGATAAAATGTTGGACTCTAAATCTAATTCTAGCTTTAGCAATTAATCACGTACCAGCTTTGGAGATCAGCATAAATATTTTTAATAAGATTCTTTAATGCATAGAAAAGTTGTAGTTAGTATAGTTATCATATATGCAATACTAACTTCACCCGTTATTAATAGATTAGCATAGTAACTTTATCACAATTAATGAACAAATAGTGATATACTTTCATTAACTGAAGTCTGTGCTTTATTTAGATATCTTTCATTTTTTTTTTCTAATGTCCTTTTTTTCCATTCCAACGTCCCATCCAGGATACTACACCATATTGAGTCATTGTGTCTTCTTAGCCTCCTCTGAGCCATTTCTCAGGCTTTCCTTTCTTCTGATGACCTTGACAAGTTGAGGAGTACTGGCCAGATATTTTGGGAATATTCTTCAATTTTGAATGGCCTGATTTTTTTTCTCATGATTAGACAGAAGTTACATATTTTGGAAGGGAAGGCCAAAAAGATAAAGTGTCATTTTCATCACAGCATATTAAGGGTACACACTGGCAATATGACATATTACTGTTGATGTGGACCTTGATCATCTGGCTACATTAGTATTTGTCAGATTTCTCCATTGTAAAGTTACGGTTTTTCCCCTTTGTCTACTGCAGTCTTAGAAAATAAGTCCCTATGTACAGCCCACACTTAAGGAATGGGGAGTCATGCTCCACCCTCTTGAGGGCAGAGAAAATAGATGGATATTTTTGGATTTCTTTTGCACAAACAATGCGGCTATTCTCCCACTTTTATTCAATCATTTGTTTGTATCAGTGTGGACATATGGATATTTACTTTATACATGGCATTTTAATTCAATTCTACTTGTTTTGTTGTTGTTCTTGTTCTCATTGTTCCAGCTTTGGGCGCTGGGAATTTTTTGGATAGCTCTTATGCTTTTTGTCATACTGGTATTATTGTGTTTTTCTTTTAATTGAGTACTGTGCCGCTTTCTGATATTAGAAAATGTTCCAGAATCATGTTATATGTTCCATTATCTAACCCTAGAATTAGCCATGTCCCCAAAGGGTTCCAGTTTCTTGTATTGGAGAATAGTATAGAAACCAGGATGTGGGTTATTGGTGTCAGCATAATGTTTAACACACTGGAAGATACAAAAGAGGTATGAGAGATTTTTACAGCAAGTGACATTGATAATGAGATCAATGAAGCAGATTACAACCAGATTATAAATAAACTTAAATACTAATCAAAATAAATTAGATGGAATATGATGACTTATAAAAATTCAGTGTCTTTTTTTATGAAGCAGATAAGCAACATCATAAAAACATGGACTAACATAACTAATACATATCATGGATGTAATAAATAAACCTGATGCATAATGCATGTTTAATATATGAGAACAGTGTTAAAACCTGGAAGTTTGATATTCCTTGAGTATAGCTTATTGCTTGCAAAAGAGAATCTCTCCTTGTATAACCTGACTTGTCTGTCCTAACTTATCATTCATGCACTCATTATTTTACTTATTTACTCCTTCCTGTTTCAAAGAACTATGTGTTAAAATTTTATTTATTCACTTTAACTTATTTGTTGAGAATCTAATGATTACTTGAAAATTAAGTCAAGTTTTTAAAAAGTCCATACTCCTAAAACCTTGTATTTCAGTGAAAAAAAGACAAAAAATACTCAAATGCTAGAGAGTATGAGGTTGCACTACATTAAAAAATGGTTAATAGAAAATGATTGTGAAAGGAAATATTTGGGAGAGTATGATCACTTAAGACTTTCCTGTGATGCTACATTTATGCAACGAACACATGAGTATGGTGCATAGTACGTGGAACCTTAAGAATATTGGCGCTGACATGTTGTCCATTGGTTGGTTTCAGGAGCTTATTTGGAGTGGGAGAGCAAAAACAAGGGTGGTAGAGATGAGGCAGGTTACGGAGCAAATCATTAAGAACTTTATTAACTGCAAGAAGAACATTGGATTCGTTCTAAATGTGAAGGAAGGACATTAGAAAGATTTGAGTAAAGAAGTTACATGATCTTATTTATATATGCAGATATACATATCTATCTATCTATCTATCTATCTATCTATCTATCTATCTATCTGTCTGTCTGTCTTTTTATTATATGTAATTCCTGTTGTTACTGGGAAAAAAATTCTAGAGATTAGGAACAAGCAGAAAAGCAGATAAATTATTTACAATATTATTGCAGCAACCCAGGCAGTGGATTATAAAGGATTGGATGAGTCTGTCAGTGGCAAAGGGAGTGAAAAGTACTCAGATGTATAATTTATAGAGCATATTTTAAGAGAGTGCACATTTGAAGAAGACTGGGTAGGGTTTTCCAATGGTTTGGCTAAGAAATGAGAGAAAAAGAGAGGAAGCACATCTTTAACCCTTATCCTCTTTCCAAAAATGAGAAAAATAGGGAAGAAGCAGTTGTTGACGATGGCATCTTCTCTGTGCCAGGCATTCTGCTAGACCCTAGACATAAAATGATTAACCAAGCTCACAATAATCTTATCATGATAGTACTCACAATTTAGCTAGGGAGACTGGTGTTTAATAATAGACAGATAGTAAGTAATTACCAACTATAATAAGAATAAGGGAAGGAGGGTAGTTATAAAATTTAAGTTAGAAAGTAAGAAAATAGCTCCTTGAGAAATGATTTTGAATTTGAACTCTAGCAATGCGAAGATGAAAAAAAAAAAAAAGATCACAAATGAAGGCTAGGAAGCAGCGAGGAGCATGACAGAGGAGGGTGGGCATGGAAGATGAGGCTGAACTGCCCTCTAGGTGGAATGAAACAGAGAAATTCATTACATGTATTTTTATGTGGGTATATTTAAAATAGAATGTGTGTATGAGTATGTATGTTAAGCTGTAAATGTGTGTGGAGACTTGACTCTTTCTCTAAATAATTTGTTGAAACTCTTATTTGTTAAAAGAATCTATTAATGGGCCCTATAAAAATTAGCTATGTAATTATTTTCTTATTAAAATGCAACCATTTATTCTATCCTTTATTATCCATTAGTTGTCTAATTATATCCTAATTAAAATAATAAATGATAGCTGTCAAAATCATTTGTATGTTCTAGATACCAAAAGCCCAGCACAGCAGACTGAATAAATATCTTAAGTGGGTTACTCTCATCTGTCTCTCAACGATGAAGCGTGAAAAATAAAAGGTTGACCTAAAAGACAATACTTAAATTAAGATTTATATATTCTTGCTTCTGTGTGTATGCTTCTCAATTAGTTATATTTCTCTATGTATTAAAAAAGACTTCATAAACTTCCATATGATTTTTTCATTATTACATGTAATACCTCAAATTTAAAGATTTGGTAACATTTTACAGTTTGCATTCTATAGAGAATATATTTTTCTCCTGAACGTAATAGGATCAAATCTAAGCAGACAAAAGGGGAAGTGGATCTATTTTTAAAGCCATATAGTTAACACACCTTTACAATGGATGTGTAGGAAAAGTCATCCCTTACATAACACCTTCCAATTGCTGACACCTTACTGCCATTTTGCTCATTATATCTCAAGTGAAAGCTTTGCATGCAAGCTCAAAGCATAGAAAACGTGTCAGGGAAGTTCCTAATAGCTGAAAATATTCCATTTGTCAGAGCGTGGCCTGGACTAAAAGGACACAGATTCAAGGTATTGCTGAGGCTGTAGTTGGGTGTGCTCAGGAGTGTAGAAATAATAAGAACTCCTTTCCTTTTTTACTGTTTCTGAGGAATCTTGTTTCATTACATTCCTACCCTCAGACTATTGAGACGATCAATGTGTATATATCATTTGTTTTTCAGAAAGAGAAAGTGTATTCTAGTGTTTATCCAGGTTTCCACATAAAGGTGAGACATCACTACTATCATGATCCTTGGAAAGCAGTGATTGTTCAAGTCTCCATGGTCAAAGGGTTTGCATAGGGAAAAACTATTTAAAAAGTAATTCGTACTTAAAAAGATTGATTTGGAGCTCATATCCTGTTTCAAGAAACATAGGAAGGAATGCCATGAAATTCTACAGACCTTGCTTTATAAGGGAAATAACCAAATCAAAATTTTAATAGATTCTAATAAAAGTTAGATTTTAGTAGGAAAGTTTTCCAGAAAGGTATATTTTCAGATGATTCTTTGTGTTCAGTAGATTTGACTGATTCTAAATGCAACACCTCTCACCATTCAGACCATGGAATAAATAGCAAACATGATTAAACATACTACCTTTTTAAGTGACAACTTCATTTAGGGAACTTTCTGGGAATTGATTCTGTTAATATAAACATTGGGATATTCTGATATTCATGCTGTCTGTGAATCGAGACATGTTTTGTGTTTTTGCTTTTTCATGTCATATTTTTATGCCATTTATTATCTTGCCTTGTTGCACTGACTAGGAATTCCAGTAGGAGGTTAAATCAGTGTAGTAAGAATGATATTATTATGTTTCTGATCTTATTGTGAAAACTATCCATCTTTACTATTAAGTCTGATATCCTGCTATTCCAAATTTGCTGAGAGTTTTTACCATGAATGGATGTTCATTTTTACCAGATTATTTTTTAATATCTTTTGACATGGTCATATTTTTCTTCTTTAGTCCATTATATGATAAATTACAATAATTGGTTTTCAAATCTTGAATCAGTCTTTCTTTGGGTATAATTTGTTCTTTTTTTCTAATTTATTAGGATAAGAGTTCATATTATTGAACTTACTGGTTTGAGACTTTTATCTTTTCTAACAGCATCTATTCTATAAATTTACACCTAAGCAGTGATTTAGCTATATCCTACCAGTTCTGATACTGTGTACAGTGAGTCATCACTTAACATCTCCTATAGGTTCTTTAAAACTGCAAATTTCGGCAAAATGATGTATAAGGAAACCAGTTTTACCACAGGCGAATTTATATAAACAAGAGTTAAGTTCCTATAATATATGTTTTCTGGTCACAAAAAAACATCTGTAAACTTCTGAATAAAGACCAAAATATGCCTAATATTAATCATTCAAATAAATGTGAGCTACACATGCAGTTAAAAAAAAGATTAATTATCAAATAAGATAATTATCTATGCAGTTATTTCAGTTCAGGGTAGTAAGCAGCTGGATCCTATCCCTGCAGCTCATGGTACAAGGCAAGAACCACCCTGGACAGGATGTCATCCCATCACAGGGCACACTCACACACACACACATGCACACACATCACACATTCACACTGGAATGCTTCCAAGAAGTGAAAATTCACCTAATGTGCAGATCGTTGGGAAGTGAGAGGTAACCAGAATACCCAGAAAAAAACAACGCAGACATGGGGTGAATGAGCAAACTATACAGACAGTGAATCAATTTTTTTCCTCTAATCAACATTATAACACAAGATTTTGAACAAAACAACTATTTAAGAACCTGCTGCTGTATTTTTCTTTTCATTTAGTTCATGTGTTACAACTTTGCTGGACACTTTCTCTTTGACTCAGGGGTTATTTAGAATAGTTTTAAATTTTCAAATATTTTTGACTTTTCAAGACATCTAATTACAGAATTCTATTTTGATGATATCATTTTCAGAGAATAACCTTACTAATATGGTGTGGCTGTGTCCCCACCCAAATCTCGCCTTGAATTATACTAATCCCCACATGTCAAGGGTGGGGACCAGGTGGAGATAATTGAATCATAGGGGCAGTTTCCCCCATACTGTTCACTACTGTTATGGTAGTGAATAAGTCTCATAATATCTGATGGTTTTGTAAATTGGAGTTCCCCTGCACAAGCTGTCTTTCCTGCCACCACATAAGACACGACTTTGCTCTTTCTTAGTCTTCCACCATGATTATGAGGCCTCCCCAGCCTTGTGTGACTTTGAGTCCATTAAACCTCTTTTTCTTTATAAATTATCCAGTCTTGGGTATTTCTTCATGAAATTAAGTTTGAAAATGGACTAATATACTTACTATTATATTTATCCTTTAACATTTCTAAGTTGTTTTTAAAATACATGGTCGATTTTAGTGTGTATTTTGTGTGTCCCTATAAAAAATGTTCACTGTGCTCTTGAAATAATATTTCTTGAAGTTCTCTGTATATATTGATTAGGTTATGTTGTTTGATAATCTTTGTATCTTCTATGTTTACACAATAATTTTCTGTCTTCTTATTTGGTCAATTACTAAGAGAAGAATGTTAAAGCCTCTAACTAAAATTGCAGCTGTGTCGATTCATCTCCCAGTTCTAACAGTTTTTGCTGTTTTTGTTTTGAAAATCTGTTATTAGGTAAATACCTGTTAGTATTGCTATGTCTTAGAGATTTAACTTCTATGTGATTATATAATACCTCTTTTCATCTGTGGTAAATCTTCACTGTTCTAAAGTCCAATTTTTCTGATACTAGCATAGATAATCCAGCTTTCATCTGGCCAAATTTGGTACGGTATATTTTTCTCCATCATTATATTTTTGACCTATGGTTACATTTAAATCAGCTTTCTTTTAGACAGTACGTATTTGGGTCTTGCTGTTTTTCTTTTTTATCAAATCTGACAGCTCTATTAATTAGTATATTCATACCACTCTAACTGAAAGTGTTGATTAATACGGTTGGATTAAGTTCAAATTGCCAGTTGTTTTTATTTTTCCATCTGTTCTTTATATATTTTATCTTCTTTATGTCTTTCCATAGGGTAAATGAGAATTTTATGTTTCAATTTTATCTCTATTATAGACTTGTTATTTTTACTCATTCAAATATCATTTTAATGGTTGCCCTTGAGTTTATACATCTTTATTTAGTCAGTGTCTATCTTAATAACAGTTGATATATAGCATAAAGGGCTTGTAACACTATATTGACAATTTCTACCTCTCATTATTAGTGCTAGTGTTATCATATATTTTTACTTTAACAAATGACATGAACTAGCACTATGATTCTAATGATTTTGCTTTAGACAATCACTTACCTTTTGGAGTGGTTTAAACTATTCATAATTTATTTTTATTTATTCCATTTCTAGTGCTCTATATTTCTTCATGTTGATCCAAGATTTCTTTTTTACTTAATATTGTATTTTCATGAAAACCTTTCTACAAATGTTCTTATAGTACACACTTGTTAGCAAAGGATTTTCTCGGATTTTTGGTTGTTTGAGGTCTTACTTTTTCCTACTTTTCTGAAATATATTTTTGCCTGGTATTCTGAGTTGACAGTATTTTTCATTTGTTTCAGAATTTTTAGACAACATGTCACTGTCTTCTGACTTGCATGGGCTATAATAAGAAGCCAGCTTGTCATTATTATCTTTTTTTATATGTTTGTAAATGTGTATTTCTTCCCTGTGTGCCTTGAAGATTTTCTGTTACTGTTTGGATTAAAGGAATTCGAATATGATTTATGATATAGTTTGCATGTTGTCCCCACCCAAATCTCATATAGAAATGTAACCCCCAAAGATAGAAATGGAGCCTGACAGGAAGTGATTGAATCATGGGAGGTGATTTCTCATGAATTGTTTACTGCCTTCCCCTTGGTACTGTCCTTGCAATAGTCAGTGAATTCTCATGAGACTGGGTCATTTAAGTCTGTGGCATCTCCCTCCTCTCTCTCATTCTCGCTTTTGCCCTATGACACTCCTGATCCCCCTTCACCTTTTGCCATGAGTGTGGGCTCTCTTGAGGATTCTACAAAAGCAAATGCCGCTATGCTTCCTATAAAGTCTACAGAACCATAAGTCAATTAAACCACTTTTCTTTATAAATTACCTAGTTTCAGGCATTTCTTTATAGCAATGTGAGAATGGACTAATACAACACACATGTATATATTTTGTTGTTGATATTTCCAGGTGTTCTCTGAACATATTTGATCTATGATAATTGTCTTTCATTAATGTTTGCAAATTTTCAACCATTATATTTCAAATACTTCTTCTGCTGAATTCTTTCTCTCTCTTGCTCTTCTGGAATTTGGATAACATATATTAGGCTGTTTGATATTGTCCCACAACTATGAGTTTTTACTTTTTTGTTCTTTTATTTGTTTTGTTTCAACTTGGTAAATATCTACTGACCTATCTTCAAGCTTGACTAATTATTTCTTTAACATTAGTCAAGTAATTCATTGAAGGCATCTTTTACCTCGATTATCTTTTTAAATAATTTTATTTTTAGCATTTCTGTTAAGCTTGTTATTATAACTTTCATCTCTATGTCAAAATTATTCATCTATCTTACACACAGCCCATGTTTTCCATTTGAGCCTTTAACATATTAATGATAGATATTTAAAATTCTCTATAGGCACGCAAATATTTTATATATAGGTATTGCTATGTTGATTGCTTTGTCTCTTGGCAGTGGATTTTATTGCCTTTTAATTGTCATTTAAAAAAATTTAACCTGGACATCTTGTATCAGACAGAAAAAACCTGAGATTAATATATTTTATGCCCTCAAAATGAACATGTCTTTCTTCTGTTAGGATTTTTAGTGTGAGGGTTGCAGTCAATCTAGTAAGAAATGCGACTGGATTTGGGCATTATTATTGCTATGGTATCCTCAGTGCAGCACAGGCTTCATGTTTTTTTCTAGTTTACTATGTATTTTCAGGTAGGCGTTCATTTGCCAGAGATTATTCTCAATCATCCCCTCCTTCAGCTTTAAGTGTTTTGCTTGTCATTTGATGCTTGTTAGCTTGATGATGGGGTGGTGAAGGAGTTCTCTGTCATGATTAAGCTTCAGACTTAGATAAGCCCTGGGATCCTGAGTATCAGAGATATGGCCTTCTCAGTGGCCCTGACTCTTCCTGACATAAAGTTCTGGGGAGAACATGTATTCCTGATCCTCCTTCAAAACTAAAATCTTCTTTTATTTGCTTCCCTCAGCTACACAGTGTTTACTCCAGTAATCTAAGAGCAACAAGCAATATTTCCTATTCTCTGTAAATTAAGGCTTTTGTTCTAGAAGGATGTGTCAAGAACAGTGTCGGGTCTGAAATTATATTCACTTAAAACTAACGAGTGAGATTGTCTCAATTTCATAAAGGCGTTGAGAAACCTTGGTCAGAGGCAAAAGACTGTTTTATCCACAAGTGAGCAACCAGCCTGAACTTTAATGTCCACATTTTTTCTTACTGCCCCACTCCTGAATCCAATGCGGACAGTACAATGGGCAGCTAGGTGTTACAGGTAAGAAATCTAGAACTTAGGAACTGTGTTAGTCTGTTTTGCATTCTTATAAAGGAATACCTAACTTATAGAGAAGAGGTTTATTTGGATCATGGTTCTGTAGTTTGTGCAAACATGGCATCAGCCTTCACTTGGCTTCTGGTGAGGCCTCAGGAAGCTTTCAGTTACAATTACCATAGCCTAAGAGTTTGATTTGAATCCATATTCAGCAAATTGTTGGATCATTCTTATTTCTCCCTGGAAAATCACATGTTTACACACTACAGTACCTTCATTAATTCTAAATTGACATTACAAACTCAGCTAAAAATTCAGCTTTTAAAAACACACTATTCATGGAGGTCTCGTATAATTTTAGGTAATGATTTAACTCCTTCATCATGTGCCTGTAAATTGTTTCCCAAATTCAATGATAACTTTATTATCAATTCGCAGGTGTGACACCATTTTTTCTAAGTAGAATATTCGCAAGGTAAATAAAATGCTTTGACATTTAGGTACTTTGACATTTTCCATTGATATTAATGATGATATAAAATTGTCGTGAAGAATGCCATTTACCCATGGAGTAATGCTTATTAATTATAAATGTTATGTAATCCATTTTAGATGTGAAATGTTATGTGTTCTTTTTATTTTGCATTCTGATTAAATCTAAATCAGTACACAGAGTCATTTATAAACTCAAATGTGAACTTTAAATAGGATTTTAACCTCAGGGATTGGCAAGCCAGAAAAAATATAAAGGCATTGAGAAAATCAGAAACACACACACACACTTACATATATACACTTTTGTGTGTGCGTATACATATATACATATATATGTGTATGTTTATATGTAAAGCTGCTGTGTTTTTCAACATTCTATATATGTGTGTATATATGTACATATGTATACATATATACGTGTATGTATGTGTATATGTGTATATATATGTTTTCCATAATCAATAGCATTGCTTTTGTGAATTTCATGCCTCACCATATATACTGAAGGAAAAATGAAGGTGAAATTGTCCAGATTACTATCATGGGAAGTTTTACTTGAATGTGTGATTAGATTAAATGCAAATAGAAAAAAAAAACCTTTCCTATGGGGCAAGAACATAAATATTTAATGAACTCTTTCAAAGAAGAATTATTTGACATGATATATTTCAATAGAGGCTGACAAAACAGGCTTGAGTTGTGAACCTGACTTGAGCCAGAAGTGAACAGAGCCTCATCACTTTGGAAATACTTTTCTATAGCATTTTGAAAGTATGCAAATTGGAAAAGATTGTATTTTATCTTTATATTTTCTTTAATATTCCTTTTTTTTTTTTGCTGTGCATGAGCTTCCAAGATATATTTATATCGATTAATTTCCTCACATATAATAATATTAGCTTATATTTTGAATTCATGGACTTTACTATATTAACATGATGAGTCCCATGATTAATGTTGAAAAACACAGCAACTTTACATATAAACTCTAAATTTAGGATTTTCTATTTTTGTAAGCCTATGATGATTACATTTAAAATCCATGTTTATTTTCAAATGTAGGAGTCATTTATTTTGATCTCTATCCCATGTTTTCTGTAAAATAGAGAGCAAAACATGGTTTAAAAAATATTTTTGTAGTTTATCTTTCTGCTTCTGGTATTATTAAAATTGTAAAATTGCTCTATTTTATTTCTAATAAATGTAAGACATAACCTGAAATACTCACATACATAGAATTAAAAAAACAGTGGCCTGTGAAGGAAACTTAGAAATCGTCTAGAAATTATCATTTCTAAGTAAAAGAAGTCCCAGAGTGTGAGTTGAAATTTAAAAATTAAAACATGATATTTTTAATGTTCACGATAATATTACTGATTTGACTACAGAAGAATGATGTAATATGACCTGTGTTTAATGTTATTTTTATTTTGTTTTAATTAATTAATGTATTTATTTTTTTCTTTCCAACTTTTCTTTTGGTTCGGGGGTGCATGTGCAGGTTTCTTACATGGGTAAATTGCATGTTGCAGAGGTTGAGGTTACAGATTATTTTATCACTCAGGTAATCAGCATAGTACCCAATAAGTAGTTTTTGGATCCTCATCCTTCTCCCCTCCAGCCTTACGTAGGCCCTGGTGTCTATTTTTTCCTTCTTTGTATCCATGTGTACTTAATGTTTAGCTCCCATTTATAAGTGAAAACGTGGTATTTGATTTTCTGTTCCTACATTGGTTCATTTAGAATAATTGCCTTTGGCTCCATCTATGTTGCTGCAAAGGACATGATTTCATTCCTCTGTATGGCCACATTGTATCCCATGGAGTATAGGTATCACATTTTCCTTATCCAGTCCACTGTTGATGAGCTTCTAGGTTGATTCCATGTCTGTCTTATTATGAATAGTGATGAGAATAACATATAAGCACGTGTGTCTTTATGGCAGAATGAATTACATTCCTTTGCATATATATCCAGTAATGGGATTGCTGGATTGAATGGTAGTTGTTTTAAGTTTCATAAGAAATTTCCAGAATGCTTTTCACAGTGGCTGAACTAATTTAATTCCCATCCGCAGTGTATGATCATTCTCTTTTCTCTGCAACCTCATTAGCATCTGTTATTTTGTTACTTTTTAATAATTGTCATTCTTACTGGTGTGAGATGGTATCTCATGGTTTTGATTTGCATTTTTGTAGTGATTAGTTATGTGGGCATTTTTTTCACATGATTGTTAGCCATATGTGTGTCTTCTTTTAAGAAGTGTCTGTTCATGTCCTTTGCCCATTTTTTGATGAGGTTGTTTGTTTTGTGTTTGTAAATTTAAGTTCCTTATAGATTCTGGATATTAGACCTTTGTTGAAAGCATAGTTTCTATGTGAGAAATTGTCATTGCAGAACTGTCTGTAGTTTGTACACTTCAAAAGACAATCAACTAATTGAGAATATTTGTGAAAGCTAACAAGGTAATACTAAGACAGATGCTCTTAATGTGTAGAGTAAATGAAATTTCTAATGATGAGGTTAGATTCACTTTCAAATGAGAAACACAATTATAGTATTACTGGAATGAATGTATATGTCAAAATCAACTAATAATAACTCTGTGTATAAGTCATCCATATATAGTGGTTCTGAATTTTATGAACTATTTCTACTTTTTCCAAAATTTCAAGTAAAAGAAGCTCATTAAGAAAAATTTCAACTAGAATGGCTCGAAATATACTACTCTGTCAAAAAAGGAATAAATAAGAATTATATTTGGTTAAATCTTTCAGTTCACAGATAACACTTGTGTGACTAATGTTCGAATAATTTGGATTTTTGTTTGTTGGCTTTGTTTTTTATATATGATATCTTAGTTCTAACTATAAATTTATGTCCATTTTTGTTGCTATCTCACTATTATGGTGAAAAAACTATAAATAGAGTTTAGCTAGATTTAAGTAGCTTGCTTTTAGTTTACTATATATAACACATTGTAGAATTTATATTTGAAGAGCCAATTTCACTCCACTACAAAGTCTCCATTGAGTAATCTTAACTAATTAAACAAATTAATTTTCTAGCTATTAAACTATTCTGTATATACAGATAAGCAGAAAAAATATTATTTTGATACTATGTTAATTTATGATTCTTAGAATGAACAGATGACTAAATCTCTTAATTGAAAATGAAAAATATCAGTAATTATTTAACAGTAATATTCTCTTATTTTGCTCCTTATCCTTTGTTTATGCAGCTTGAAAAAAGTAATTTATCCTTACCTATTTTATCATATTCTGGATGATGTGTCATGCTGGATAATTTCACCTAGCAGTTGATAACATTTTATGCCACCTTCCACTTGGGGATATGCTATTGTCTACAATTTAATTACTGAGATATCACACATTTTCCATGTGTATATTCATAAAGTGAACCTGTTGTCAATCATTTATTTTTTCTGCTGTGACAAAAAAAACCTATTTCTACCATATGCTGCTGAAACAATTTTTCTTCCTTGTTGTCTTTAGGATTATAGGAAGTCGTCTTTATTGTTTGTCATTGTTAGCAAACACATTTGAAAACATTGCTATTTGTCGTTTGCATAAGACATAAAAAAGCCTTACTGGTTACAAGCTTTTATTCTAGGAAGCAATAATTTAAAATGATAGAGAAGCTAAAATTAGCTTTAGTTTGGTTTCCTTGTTCCTAAACTTCATTTAAATCTTTATTAAAGGCTTATATAACATTCTGTTTAAACCAAATTCAATCTACTGTGACAAATTCTAGCTAAATGTTTCATAAAATAAAACTTAACTTTTATCAAAAGCAGCTTTCATTCAGTGTTTTAATAGTTGTGGAATATTTTTATGCACTCCAACCTAAAACACCTCAAGTTTTAGCAATCTAGCTCTAGGAGGTAATACATAAAATTAGTGTTTTAACAATCTGACTTCAGCAGGGAATACATAAATTTAACTAGAGTTTTTAACATTTCTCATCAATAAATAACCAGATAACGATAATATACATTGTCTCAGGGTGACAAAATTGTAAAGAACTGTTTTGCTTTCTCTGTCTTATTTTAGATACGTGTGAGATCATTAGCCTCTGAGCCCTTGATACAGAAACTAATGAGGCTACTGAGTCGTAGAATTTATAGCTTGTTCAGATAGTGCATGATATCATCTAATCTTATCTGCTAAATTCACTACTCTAGTCAGTAATCCTCAAGATAGTCATATAATAGAGTTGTATCTGACTTCAAATTAAGAGTGTAAATTTAACTGCTAATATATATTATAGTGCTCTTCCTAACAAAATTTGAGAATCCAAGGGAAAAAATAAAGCTACATTTTTTCAGATTACATGCCCTAGTTTTGACCTTGCAGGACAATGCAACTTTGTTACCTGACAGATGACAAAATGGCCATCGTAACAAGGTTAATATTAAATAAAAGTACTGATATTTCAAATAGTCTTTTAGAATAGTAGTTTACCTGAAATATCAAACATGGCAAGATATATGTAAAGGTTAAAATCAACTACAAAGGAATCTTTTCAATATACTAAAACTGAAGAAAGAGCTATGGTATGATTGGTTCCTAGACAATCTTGTAGTTGTCATATCAACCTCCCGAGAGTAATACTGGTCTATCTATTGCTAGCTGTTCTTGTCACTCACTAGAGTACACACAGAGAACAAAAATGATTAACTTAAAAGCAGAAATAACTATTTAAATTTGATACTTGAGACTTCTTTTTAGAATAGACTTATTGCTTGGCATAACATATTCTAAATAACCACAATAAGCTTGTTTGTATTTAATTTGCAATTCTGTTTTCTCAAATAAGGTGACTTAACAAAAAAACCCAATGATGGTTTTGTCTCAATTTATTAAGACTCTATCATGTTATTTCCACATAGACCTAATTTTTGCTTTTATTCCATCTGGCTATATTGAGGAATAGTGAATACACACCCCTAGGAAACTCATTATGGTAGTTACTATGGAACCATTGTTAAAGATGCCACACATTAATTGGCATGGTGTTCTCTTTATGTTGACTCAGGAGAGCCATGTTTCTTATGTTTCAAGGCTGGGAAAATCTTAATTTCTCTTGCATTCTGTTTTAATCTTCTGCTCACTTCTAATATGCATTTTGTACTTTAACATGTGCTGTTATTCAATTTTCTATTTTCATATTTTTGAGCAACTATGAGCATTTCAGACTTTTTTATAATTGAAAATTTATATCAAAATAATTATGAGGTAGATAGTATATTTTTTTTTCACTCTAGCATTGTGGTCTGAATACAACAGCAACATTAATAAATACACAGTCATTTTACATGTGAAGTTCTCAAAGGTTAGTTTTTATGTCATTCACGATAAAATTCAGACCAATTATTTTTTAAAATGTAATAATTTTTATAGTCAGCCCAGTTATGGAGTTTCATGGCCTTCTTGATTTGTCCAATTAAATAGCTCATTACAAGAAGAGAAATAAATAAACACCACTGTAGTTAATGGGGAACGGGAATTTAAATAAGCTTATCTTCTGATTTTATATGACTTTGGGATTTAGAGTGCCTTTTAATATTCACTTTTTTAAATATACAACATATAAATAATGATAACCTGCCAGTCCTGATTGTCATAGAACAAGATAGCGATATAAAAGATATTTACTAGGAGTAAGGTAATATTCAAACCATCTATCAAAAACAACATTTTTCAAGGGACTATGGCTAGCCACTATGCTAAGATATTCTGGATATACATTGGTAAACAGACATAATTCATGCAGCTGGAATTAAGAGAATAGTGAAAGCAGAAGGTACATAATCGTATCATTAAATCTTTAATTACAACTTGTGATAAATGATAGAAAAATGAGGTGCTACAGATTGGATGGCTATGATATGCTTCTCTGAGAAAAATGACACAAAGATGTATACCTAGAAAAAGAGAAATAATTAAAAATGTGACTATTATAGGTGAAAGTAATCAAGTGCACACGGTTTCTAGATGGAAAAAGAACTTGTCATATGTGAGGAATTGATATAAAGGCCAAAGTAAAGGAGGCAAAAAGTGGAGTCTGATGAAATTAGAGGTATGGGTGCATTCTCTTCATCACAAGCCTTACAGTTCATATTAATGATTTCAGATTTACCTCTAAGAGGATGTAAAGTCATTGAGATGTTTTAATTTGAAGTGGAATTATCAGATTTATGTTTTGAAAGATTGTTCTTGCTACAATGAAAGAATGAATTGAGTAAAACAAATGTGAAAACACGGAGAACAGCTAAGGGTATATTGCAATTACTCAGACCAAAAACAATGGTTTTTGCACTAGAGCAATGACACTAAATGACAAGTTATGTGATTTTACTCTTAATTTTATAATAGGATAGAAGTGGAAGTTCAGGAGGATAGAACGAATATTAGTGACTAAGAAGAAAAGGTTATCAAAATTGATTTCATACTTTGTCCTAATTAACTCCATAGATTCTGAAAAGTGATGTAGAAATTAACATACATAAGTTAAAATAGAAAATCATTATATAGTGGATCACACTTGTCCTGATTTTTCAGACTTAAATGTGACAAATTTTCTAAAGCAAGTTTTACTTTTAAGTGTCTTGTTGGGAAATACCGTTTTCTATATATTGAGCACTGCTGCTGAATTACATTATAGATTTTCTTGGTGCCTAAATTCATCAAAGTGAAGTCTTTTGTTATACTCTCAATGTCACCTGGAAAAGAAAACTACTGAAGAGTCCACTAAGCAATGTTGCTTTGTGGAGGGGTTAAGTGAATGACTTGGCTTATGACACCTTCAACTTTGTACATACTTACACACAAAAATCAGTTTACACAGCGGTGTTAAGAAAAACAGCAAGAATAACAATAAACAATGGCTGGAGTTGGCATATATTATGCCACAAAATAAGCCTCAGCATGGAAAAAAAAAAGTAAAAAGAAGAATTTTCCTTAAAAATTAAAAACTTAGAAAAAGAACAAAATAAAGGGAACAGAAAGAAATCTGTTCAGTATAAAATACATTTATTTATGAGTAGAAAACAAAGCACTTAGAAATAACAAACCATATCTTACTAACCTAATTTTAAAAATATTAATATATAAATCATTAATATACAAAATATGAACTAAAAGAATCATCATCAAAGGAGAAAAACTTAAACACTTAGGATATCAGTTTAACATCTTCATATAAATATTTTTGAAGAAACTGATAACTCTCTAGGAAACTATAATTTATCAATATTACCCCAGTTAAAAAAAAAAAAAAAAAAAAAAAAAAAAAACTCTTAAGAGTTAGTTTCACAGAAAACAAATAGAGAATATTATCAAAGATCCCTCAAAAAGTGATTTTACAAAAAATAAAAATAAATAAAAATAAAAATAAAAACCAAATTTCAAACCAAGCAATGTGAAGGATACTTAAAGGAATAGAAAAAGCAAATATAACTTTACTGCTTTCACCTTATGAAGACTGCGCACACACACGTACACACACAACATCCTAAGCAATCACTTCGCTTATGTATATTCAATGCAAAAATTCGAAACAAAACACTAGCAAGCAGAAGACAATATCAAATCAACAAAAATACGTCATGATCAACGGTTCATTTCAGTAATAAAAGGATGTTTGAAAGTTACTTACAGTTCTTGTTATACGTATTTTCAAACCAAGACATTTTTAAAAGTGAAAGAATTGCTCATAAATTATATCAGGCATTAGCACAAAAGACTCACACTGGGTTGGTTTTCAGGAAACTAGAAGTTTCTCTTTCTTCGCAATATGTGCCATGTCTTATATTTGTAATTTATATGTAACGGTACAACTCCCTTTTTTAACAGCTACTGCCCAGGCTGGATTTTAAGCTTCATAACAAGGACTCTGACTGTTCCACTCACAGTCGTGGTTGCTAATCTAGTTACTGGCATATAGTAATGTTAAATTAAAATTTGTTGTATGAATAAAGTAATTCATTATTAACTTGTGGTTATCTTTCAGGTTATCAATCTGATCAGAAAATATATACATGTGCATTCCTTTGTCTGTACATCCAGAGTCAAAACATACACAAATATTCTGATTTTATTCTTAAATATCTTAAATTTAATAACAGACTGATAATTCAAAATAAAGGGAAAAATAATTTACAAACATTTCTAGTTTCCAGAATTTTTAAATGCCTGAAACAGAGTAACTTAGCAAATAAGTTAGTGTACCTTTTAACATCTTAGTCTGGAGTTCTTTCTTACAAAAGCACAAAAAGTTCCTAGGTCATTTTAAGAAACTCTACTAACTAGATAGTTTCTAAATTATAGTTTCCAAGTGAAGTAATATTACAACATGAGTGAAAAAATGTTATAATTTAAAGATAATATATTAAACTCTTCTATAATTTATTTTTAATATTTGCTGAATTTATAAAAAATTTTATAAAGCTTTGTACTCCGTAACAAACTACAGAAATATTATCTACACAGAAATTGAGATAATTAATTTAGGGCATTATTGGGACAATTTCTTCTATGTTATTTTCATTGAAATAATTATCTCATATAATAGTTGACATTTACTTAGACTTATATCCACACTATATTGTATAATAGAATGGTATTGACTTTGCAGTTAGAGGAACTCAGTTATATCACAAACCAGTATTAGAAGGCAAGATACCCTTGTGCTTTCATCACTGTCTGGAAAGCTACTGTGAAACTTTGCAGTTTATTGTGAAGACAGTATGTATTAGTGCCACAAAAAAAGAAGTGTTGAGTGGATGATGTAATACAAGTGAAAGTACCAATAGAGCAGATAAAATACCTCCACGTGTTATCTCCCTTCCTTTTTTCCATCCTTCATTTCACTTGAGTGGTAGAATCACATTTATTAATCATGCTTATTAATAAGAAAGTGTTCTTTGTGGTGCTTTAATAAGGATTTATCTTCAAACTAACGTTTACCTTGTCCAATTGCAATGATGGGAATATTAATATACAGAAAAAATGAAATTGATAATAGTATTGAATAACCATTATGCTCAGGTTTACCAGACAGCTACTGAAACAATAAAATGGCATTTATATTAATTCTGTAAGGTTATAGAAATTCACATCTTTACAGGGTTCCCAGCTACTTCTGCAGGTCTCCCATGGTTGGGTGCATGGATCTTTAGGGCAGATTTTTCAATTTCCTGCTCCGACCTCATTCTAAAACTACAAAGTCTTCTATTTTTTCATCAGTGATTCTGGTGATATAGTTTTTTCACTGGATTTAGGAATAATTCTAATGCAAACATCACTGGATAAAAATGAGAGTAATAATAATAACAAAATAATAAGTTATTATTTTGCAGCACAGCACCACACTATCTTCCATACTGTCATTATTTCATTTGCTATACTGACAGATAAGGAAAGCTTTTGTACAATTTTCAAAGCCTTTAATCTCCCTGATTTCATATAATGATAAGTGACAGAGCCAGAATTGAGCAGACTTTTTTCCTAACACTAAAGCACTTGGCAAAAATACTGGGGGCGGGGGGGGGAGGGAAGCAAAACAAAGGCCAAAACAAAACAAAACAAAAACCCGAACTTTAGGATAATATTGGAGAATAGAAAAGGCCAGAATTCTAGGTATTTGAAACTGATTTTCAATGTGATCCTGAGGAAAGCATGGTCAGGGAATAATATATTCTAGAATGAGAACAGTTACAAAGTCAGTTATAGATAAAGATAAAAATGTAAATACACTCTCAGGGATAAGTGTTGGTAAGTAATTTAAATGGTCAGTAAATATGTGTACTTAAGACCCAAGAAAGTGAACTTAAAAGGCAATATGTGTAAATAAATTCATAAGGCATATTCAAAAAGGTCAAAATCTGAAATATCAAGGTCTTGCATTTTTCATGCATGTTTATGCTGTCCTCGAAAAAAATAAGCTAAGTCTTGATTTAAAAATAGGTTTGGACTGAGGATGGTTCAGAAGAGATTTATTATATTTTCTCTGGATTTAGATATATTCTCATATTTTAAATTTGTAAACAAGCCTTTTATTTTAATATTCCCTTGGAAGTCTGTTTTTGCATCAAGAATCTTTAGAAAATAATTAGAAAATGCCTTGCTATAGAGTATTTCATCTATTTATGTTGACTTTAGCACTATTTAAAGATATAAGGATCCAGAATAATATTTATCCCAGAACTGATTATCAAGAGCTGTCATTGTAAACTGGAGTTTCTCAGAACAAAAGATATGCTAACATAATTCTCAGACTTTATGCAGTCACATAAAATGCTACGTACAGTTTCAAAAATCCCAAGTGCTTATCTTTAAAATCCTGGCATCTAGGTTTCTTTTACATGTTCCCTAAAAAATTAACTTCATGGTGAATACTATTATCTTTGCAATGTCCATTTAAAGACAGTACTATATTTTTCACTTAAGAACACTTAGGAAATATGAAGAAGAGTGAGAGATGAAAGCTAACTCTAGAAAACCAGAAAGATTTTTCCAGATTCATTCCTATATTTTTGTTATTAAATATTGTTTAAGATATCATATAATAGAATTTTAGAAATGTAAGAGGTTTCATGGAAAAAGAAGGCTCATAAAGGTAAAACGTGTAATTTTGAAGATAAAAGCGTAAGTTTCTGGCAAGCTAAACCCAAACCCTTTAACACTCTGAGGCTCATTCAACCCTCACAAGTATAATTTTCTCCCTTGATCTGAAGTTTTTTTTTTTTTTTTTTTTTTGGTGTTTTTTGTTGTTTGTTTTTAGAGACAGGGTCTCACCCTGTTGCCCAGGCTTTAATGGTGTGATCATGGCTCACCAGAGCGCCAACTTCCTAGGATCACCACAGCGCCAAGCCTCCTGAGTAGCTGGAGCTGGAACCACACGTGTACATCAGACACCTGGATAATTTCATTTTTTTCTTTTCTTTTTTTGTAGAAATGGGGTTTCATGATGATGCCCTGGCTGGTCTTGAACTTCAGGCCTCAAGCAATGCTCTCACCTCAGTCTCCCACAGTGCTGGAATTATAGGTGTGAACCACCATGCCCAGCTAACTTACACTTAATTTTTTTTTTAATTTAATGAAGTTTTATGACAATTAGTAATAGAATAAGCTAATGCTTACTGTAAACTTTTTCACTACTTGTTATCTAACATTTTAGGAAATAATGCCAAAGACACATCACAAGAAACAAAAATCTGACTATACCTTTGCGTTACTTGGGCTTAGCTCTCACTGAACTCACCAGAATATATACAGAATATATTTTTAAATAGAAAATTAGTTTTTTTATGTTAAAGCATATGTTCAGCTAGAATTCATTGAATTATCTCAGCTGTTTATTCTTAAACTCAGTGACACAACATATAAAAAAAAAGAAATTCTCTCCTGATTACTTCTCTTTCTATTATATGCACTGTTTTCGTTTGTTTGTTTTTGTTTTGTTTTGATGGAATCTCGCTCTGTCGCCCAGGTTGGAATGCAGTGGTGCAATCTTGGCTCACTGCAACCTCTGCCTCCTGGTTTCAAGCAATTCTCCTGCCTCAGCCTCCTGAGTAGCTGGGATTACAGGCGGGAGCCACCAGGCCCAGCCGAAGTGTGTTTTGATAAAGAGTATTTTATGAGTGGTAAATCTGTTAATAATAATAATAGAAAATAATTAATCCCAATGGATCAGAGGGTTATTGAGATGCTTGCTTCCTGAAAGATGGGTTTCAATCTTCCTTTTCAACTATCAGTGTTTTGTTTTTTGTTTTTGTTTTTGTTTTTTTCTTTTTTTGAGACGGAGTCTCACTTTATTGGCCAGGCTGGAGTGCAGTGGCGCAATCTTGCAACCTTGCACCTTGGCTCACTGCAAACTCTGCCTCCCAGGTTCAAGCGATTCTTGGGCCTCAGCCTCCCAAGTAGCTGGGATTACAGGTGTGTACCACCAAACCCAGGCAATTTTTGTATTTTTAGTAGAGATGGGGTGTCACCATATTGGCCAGGCTGGTCTTGAACTCCTGACCTCAAGTGATCCTTCTGCCTGGGCCTCTCAAAGTTCTGAAATTACAGGCCTGAGCCACCACGCTCAGCCAGCTGTCATTCTTTCTACATATTTCTATCAATGCAATACTCAGAGGAAAATAATCATCATGAGTCTGGTTTGCCATTGCATTCTTATACTTGGGACTCTGAAGAAAAGTTTAAATATTCAAAATTAAGTGACGCAATTATGTAATTACAGATGAATAATTTAAGTAAAGGTAAATTTGAATATCTATGAATGAGTTTATTATAAAAAATTATTTAATATAGCTAAAATACTTCAATCTATTTTGATATTACTTATTTAAAAGTCCACATTTTTGAGTTGGCACTCACAAGTTCTGTTGGTAAAATAATGTTGGAAAATTTCCAGTAATGTGAAGAGGCAAAATATTTGTCCTCAATAACACTTGTTATAATTTATTTAACTGTATATTATGAGAAGCATACTAGTTAATATAATGCTAGCTGCTGTGACAAACTCCAAAATCTCATAAAGTACCACAACTGGTGGCAGAGATAGAAAATAGGCTGGGCTCAATCACTAATTTTGCAGACTCAGCATAACAGGAGCTTCCATCATCTACACATCCTTACACCTTGTGCTATCAGCATCTCACCAGAAAGAATTAAGAAGAAAATACTCCCTAAGGCTGGGCGTGGTGGCTCACGCCTGTAATCCCAGCACTTTGGCTGAGACAGGCAGATCACATGAGGTCAGGAGTTCAAGACAAGACTGGCCAACATGGTGAAACCTCATCTCTACTAAAAATACAAAAATTAGTTGGGTGTGGTGGCAGGCACCTGTAATCCCAACTACTTGGAAGGCTGAGGTAGGAGGATCGCTTGAACCTGGGAGGTGGAGGTTCCATTGAGCAGAGACCACGCCAACGCACTCCAGCCTGGGCAACAAGAGTGAAACTCCATCTCATAAAAAGGAAAATAAAATACTCCCTAAGACGAAGCTGTAAAGATCGAGCCAGGTCTGGAAGTATAATGCATCATCTTGACCTACACCATTGGCCCAAACTTCATCATGTTAAAGACGGGAAGGAAAACAATTATTCTAAGCTACAAATCACTGATCAGTGTAACTGGAGGCAGAAGATTGCCCAACCAGGAATTTATTTGGATATTGATTTAGATGTCATTAAGACACTCACCTATGACTATGAATAAAGTGTATTTAATACTTATAACAAGCCTGAAAGTCCCAGAAACGGAAAGAGGGAAGAGCTCAAGCAGGGATCTAGTGAGAAGGTCAGTAAAGGGTGGGAGTTGTTTGCAGCTTTTGTTGTGGTAGGGGTGGAGCCAGGGTAAGGATGTCCTGCCCTTGGGATAGATGCTGTTCTGCTTGATATTCCCACCTTCCTATAAAGGCAAAAAGTGAGAGGGCCTTGTTTAGTCACTGTGATGTGCACGCTGTGAACAATGAGGATTAAAAACCATCAATTCCCAAACATCAAAAATGGAATTCAACTTGTTTGTTTTTGATGGAGTCTCGCTCTGTTGCCAGGTTGGAGTACAGTAATGTGATCTGGGCTCACTGGAATCTCCATCTCCTGCGTAGCTGGGATTACAGGTGCATGCCACCACACCCAGCTAATTTTTGTATTTTTTTGGTAGAGACAGGGTTTCACCATGCTGGCCAGGATGGTCTTGATCTCCTGACCTTGTTACCTATCTCTGCCTCCCAAAGTCGTCCAGGATTACAGGTGTGAGCCACAGCACCCAGCTGGAATTAGCCTTTTTTTTTTTTTTTTTTTTAGATGAAGTCTTGCTCTGTCACCAGACTGCAGTGCAGTGGCACTGTATCCAGAGTTTCTTTTTGGTGGGTTCTCCCGCTAGCTGACTTCAAGAAAGAAGCTGCGGACCTCACAGTGAGTGTCACAGCTCTTAAAGATGGCACCCCCGCAATTGTTTGCTCCTCCTGGTGGGTTCGTGGTCTCACTGACTTCAGGAATGAAACCCCAGACCCTGGTGGTGACTGTTACAGCTCTTAAAGGTGGTGTGTACCCAAAGAGTGATCAGCAGCAAGATTTATTGTGAAAAGCAAAACAACAACGCTTCCACAGCATGGAAGGTGACCCATGCGTTGCCACTACTGGCTGGGGTGGCCACCTTTTATTCCCTTATTTGGCCCCCTCCACATTCTGCTGATTGATCCATTTTACAGAGCACTGATTGGTCCATTTTACAGAGTGCTGATTGGTCCATTTTACAGAGTGCTGATTGGTGCATTTTTACAGATTGCTGATTGGTGCATTTACAATCCTTTACCTAGACACAGAGCGCTCATTGGTGTGTGTTTTACAGAGTGCTGATTGGTGCCTTTACAATCCTTTAGCTAGACACATAGTGCTTATTGGTGTGTTTTTACAGAGTGCTGATTGGTGCATTTACAATCCTCTAGCTAGACACAGAGTGCTGATTGGTGCATTTACAATCCTTTACCTAGACACAGAGCGCTCATTGGTGTGTGTTTTACAGAGTGCTGATTGGTGCCTTTACAATCCTTTAGCTAGACACATAGTGCTTATTGGTGTGTTTTTATAGAGTGCTGATTGGTGCATTTACAATCCTCTAGCTAGACAGAAAAGTTCTCCATTCCTCCCGGAGAGTCCAGCTGGCTTCACCTCTCAGTGCAATCTCAACTCACTGCAACCTCTGCCTCCCAGATTCAAGTGATTTCCCTGCCTCAGCCTCCCAAGTAGCTGAGATTACAGATGGGTGCCACAAGGCCCAGATAATTTTTTGTATTTTAGTAGAGATGGGGTTTCACCATGTTGGCCAGGATGGTCTCGATTTCCTGGTCTCATGATGATCTGCCTGCCTCGGCCTCCCAAAATGCTGGGATTACAGGTGTGAGCCACCATGCCTGGGCCAAATTGGCCTTTTTAATACACTAGGCTATAATTACCCAAGCAGCAACCAGTTTAGACAACTTTGATGGGCAAAGTAAAAATAAAAAATATATAGTTTTCTTAAAACATAGTCACAAGAAAAGAAAGGGCGTTCTCTTTAACTTCCCTGTCCAACAGTCATGCTTACCAATATGAAGCTTTTAGAATATCCCATAATGATGTTCGGCTAAGAATTTGCACATGATCTACATATGTGTTTCTTTAGTTTAGAATGTACTCTTCATAACTTTCAGACCTACCCTCCATCCTAGCCTGGTGTTTGTGTACCTAGTGATAAAGCTTGTAAGAAATGTGTAAGATTTGTACTCTAGAAAGATAAAACTCTGTTAAAAGATTCAAATGAATGCTGAATAAATTTGAAAAATCTACAAATGTTATTGGATAAGATTCAATATTTTAAATATGTATTTCTCCTTAAATACTAAATCAGTGCTAAACCAAAGGAAAAAAATCTTAAAAGAGCATATTTTTGTATGTGGTAAAAAAATTTCTATAGTCCACCTTCAAAATACATACAGAATTATCCTTAAAAAATAAATAATAATAGTCCAGAGTCAGGATGAAGTTTTCTTTTTAATGTTACTGGTAATAGACCAAACAATTATGATACAGAGATTTCACCAAGATACAGGGAATGGCTATTTTAAAAGCTTTTGTAAATCAGTTCCAATGCTGTAGAGGGTATTTAGCAATATGTATCAGCAAGTTAAAACCCTTGCTCCAGCAAATCTATTTACTTCAGAAATGGTGGAGGGAAAGTATTGACACTAGGATATTAATTTCATTTGTTTTCTACCAAAGTGAATATTTGGGAACAATTTTGCAGTTCTATCATTAGGAATTTGTTTAAGTAAATGGGTGATATATATAATGAATATCATACAGCCACTAAAAGTGATCTTGTTTACTTGTAACTATGTTTAAATTAAAGGTACTTTTGGAAATATCTTTGAGAGAAAAATGCATAAGAGAGCACTTTATTTATAAGCACAGACTACTATATACAATTTATTAAGCATACAGCTATATTTTAATCTAAATATAGAATTAGCTCGTCAGTGTCAATGGTTATTTCCCTGTAGTAGGATTTTGCCTGAGTTTTACTTTCTTCCCTTGGCACCTCTGTGTCACAGAACTATTTATATAACAATTATATACTTTAGTTTTATTATCTCTCAAGTTAGAATACTTATATAATAATAAAACTTTAACTTATAGGATTAGGACATTACCGTCTATCAATATTAGCTCTTAATATTATAGCTTTGCAGTTTTTTACACTGGACATTTATCGTTTCTAATAATCAAAAGCTATTTTATAAAAAAATTATGATATTGATTTAAAAATCTGAAGAAAAACAAACAGATTCAGCTTGACTATATACTCTTAAACTTTTACTTTAGGTTTGGGGTACATGTGAAAATTTGTTACATAGGTAAACTTGTGTCATGGAGGTTTGTTATACAGTTTATTTCATCACCCAGAAATTAAGCCCAGCACCCAATAGTTAAATTTTCTGCCCCTCTCCCTCCTGCCCCTTCTCACTTCCCCGCTCCACCCTCAAATAGACCCCAGTGTCTGTTGTTTCCTTCTTCGTGTTCCTAGGTTCACATGATTTATCTCCCACTTGTAAATGAGAACATGCAGTGTTTGGTTTTAACATAATTTATTTTATGAAGCCTTTTCTAATCTCTTTGAGTATTCCTATACCCTGAACAATGAATGAGTCTCTTCCATCAGAGGTGGGATAAGAAAAATTGAACCTAGTAAATGTAGAGAGTCCCTTATAAACCAGTCACTCTGCTAAGCATTGCATGCATTATCATACTTACTCGTCACAGTAACCCTATAACACACGCTTTATTGTCATTTCACAGATGAGGAATCGCATATGTATTTGGATATCTTTTCAGATTTTAACTCAGATCTTTTTGACTTTGGAAGCGAGTTTCCAAGTTTTAGCACCTAGGAACATACTGGACACACAGTAGGTGTTAAATGTCTAATGAATAGCTAAACTGACTAAATGTATGCATTTCTCCATAATATTGAGGGAGGAATAATCATCTGAATATTTGTATTCTATTCCCCTAAATTCCACAATGCCTATCTTTTGGTTTCTCTCTTTCAGAAGAACTTGAGCACAATTAATTTATTTGAAAGAATATGCTACTGATGTAGCATATTCTTGGTGCATGCAAAGGAAGAAGAGTCCACAAAGAACAATTACATTGAAAGGGATGAACTTTTCAAATTCCACCCTCCACATATCAAAACACATAAAATAGTTGTACTAGTTACAGAATTCAGGTTACCTGGAGAATATACGTGGGGAAGGAAAGACAAGGATTTCCAGATTCGGCTCACCTTCAGGTCTGGAGTCATGGGTGAAAGTATGGCCAGGGTGCATTCTTCAGTAGCAAGCTTCCATGTTCTGCTTAACACTCTTTCAACTCCCCTTGTATGCAGTGAGCTTTACCTGTACTTACCTTTATATCCTTTTCTCTTCTATTTGCTTTTTACCTTTTCTATCCCCAAACACAACTTTTCTCGATCTCTAGACGTAAGATCTTTTCTAAGAATCTAGAAAAACAGTGAAAATATTAGCTTTATGTATTTGTTTCATTCATTTATGATTTGTTCTCAAATCTCCTCTTACTCAGGCTCTAGTTCTGTTATGTGCTACAGCAGGTGTGGCAGGCTAGTATTTAGATGATATTCACCAGAGTTCATTGTTCTCAAAATTTCCTGTTTTCTACCCACTATTAAGGAGACAATAAGCTGTATATTAATTGTCTTAGGAAAGAGAGAAGTTCATTTAGGAAATGAAAGAAAGAAAAGGAGGAGGAAAGATCAGAGGGAAGCAGACAAAAAAAAAAGGAGAAGAAATAAGACAGGAGGGAAAATAAGAAAGGTGGAAAGAAGAAACAAGAAATGACCCTGGGATATTTACGGAAATTATAGTAGATATTTAGTATCAGAAGAAATGGAAAGAGATGCAAATGATAAGACTGGTAAGTTTCATAAGGAGGTTTCCTTGTTTTAGTTCTTGGACAAAATTCTTGTAAAGCAAAAATGCACTTCGTATCCCTGATTTCCACAAAAAGTCACTTTTAGATTTTTCGTCTATGCTTATGACAGATTTCAATTATGTAGCATGACAGAAGCAACACAAGGATAATCATACCCTATAGATATTTTGGATAAGCCAGGAGAAAAGAAAAGAGACTGGAAGAAGCCAGGAGATGCAAATGAAGCAACTTAACATCTTACTTCTGTGAACCAATGACTTGGACTAGCACATCATCCCATCCTCACGGCCCCAAACACTGCCTTAACAAAAAATGGCTCTAAATCTATATTAATTTGACTTCTCTAAAAACTGAAAGATGTTGCACATGCTGCATAGTTGAGAATCATACCCAGTTAACCTTTTAAAATGATGTAAGTTTGAGGAACTCAGAAGCAAAGACTTTGCTAGGCAGAGAAGTGGAAGAGTATAAGAAATTAACAGCATCGGTACGGTTCTAAGTGTTATCTCCCTTGGCCAGTAGAATGTTCCTTTATAAAGAAGCTACTCTGATCAACAGACTGATTGAATCAGGTGAGCTAACATAGTTTTAGTAATTAAAGAATGGCAAAAATGTTCCAAGAAAAAAAACAAAAACAGACATTTGTAATCATTATAACTCTAGTAGCATTGTAGGAGTATTTATCAGTTCTTGTAGTCAGTATATTGACCTCAGAACCCCTGAATGTTATATAGATATATACCGAAATAACTAAATACATGGCTTAGTTTAGGAAACTCACTGTACCTTATTCTGATTGCTTTGATTTTGACTAATTTTTAGAAATGTCTTCCTGGTGAAGTTACTCAAATGTAGATAGATCTTCTGTTGATGGGGAGGTACTTCCTTAAAAAATATTTTTTGAGCAATGTCTTGGCTAAATAAAATGTATTTTTCCTGTTTAAAGAAAGAAATGATTCAAAGCTTTGAAACCGTTTGAACTTTCCGCTTCAATTCCTGACCTAAATGACAGTTTGAGGAAAAAATATTGTGCTTAATTCATGAAATAACATGAATTAATTCATGAAACAACAATACTGTTGTTATAAAAAAATGAGATTTATGTATATGCTTAAGAACTTTTAGTTGTTTAATAATCAAAAAATGAGAACATTTTAAAATATATTAATACCTAATCCAACACAAAATGTAAAATCCTGCAGTTAATGTAAGTAAATATGCTATATTCCTCAAACTGTATGTCACAATTTTTTTTGCATATTTTCAGATCACAAGCTGAGATATATTTCATAGTCAGTGGCATCTTCCAGTAGTTTTTAATCTATGTAACAATTATGAAGTAGATATCAGTGATTGTACAACTTTTCAAAACTGCAAACATGAAGACACCCAGAATGAATACCAGTGACTTTGAGCAAAATCCTCAAGACAATAGCAGAGCATTAACTGCAGGGAGAAAAACAGTCTGAAGAGGAAGAGATGGAAGTGGTGATACAGAAATCCATTTAAAAATATTCCTGAAACGAGAATCAAACGTTGTCCTGCTCTGTGTAAGTGCTAATGAGCTTGAAAATGCAGTTCAATGGCTACTAGTTCTTTAGAGATTCCATAGAGTCTTGTCACACCAATGTTCTTGATGGAATTGTCTTGTGTGGAAAAAATTGACATCAATGACTCAGAGTAGCAGTGTTTCAGAAGCATTTGACTCTAAATGTAAAATAGCTAGGGAAATATCCAATTTAGTTTGCTTATATGTTTCCGTTTTGATGTTTTTTAGGATAATATCAAATCTGCATTTAACTAAGTATAACTTATTGAATAACTTATTATAATGTATAATAAATTATAGATGATAGCATTGCATAAAGTTTTTTTTTTCTACTTATTGCTATATCAATAATGAACCTTCCTAGAACTGTGTCTTAGATTTGAGGAAATATAAATCACGTGCCTCTCTGGAAGACACATAGCCTTAGATTAACATTATCACGGCTCTGTGTATATTTATACTATGTAAATGCATTTAAATAGTCAATATATTTTAATAAAGTATACTTGATAGCCTTCCTTAAATTATTTGGCAATTTTTGATATATGTTTTAAACATCCTCTGTGAATGAAAAATTCAGAGTTCTAATGTACAAGATGAAAAACAGTAGTTAATAATATTGTATCATATACTGGAAATCTGCTCAGAAAGTAAATTTTAAGTACTCTTTATCACACTCTATAAAAGAAACGTAACTATGTGAGATGAAGGATATGTTAATTTGCTTGACTTTAATAATCAGTTCACTATGCAAGATGGGGAGACTTCGTCTCTACAAAAAAGTTTTCAGAAACATTAGCAGGTGGGGTACATGCCTATAGTCCCACCCAGGTACTCGGGAGGCTGAGGGTGAAGGACCTCGAGCCCCAGAATGCAAGACTTCAGTGAGCTGTGATGGAGACACTGTACTCCAACCTGCGTGACAGAGTAAGACCCAGTCTCTGAAAACAAAATGAACAAACAAAAATATTATCATGTTGTACAATTGAAATATACACACTAAAACAATACTGTACACTAAAAAAATAAAAAAAAATACAATTCCTCTTTGGTTTATTACACTATAAACATTGTAATAGCAATTAAAAAATTAAACTACACATATTTTAAAGTAGACCTGCAACTATCGAGAACTAAGTATATTTTATGTGTTTGCCCAGAGCCTGTTTTGCCTAACCACATATTGATTCATTAAGAAAAATTGATTCCAAAATGAATCCAATTCAAATGTATTGAGCATCTGCTATGCTTGACATTGTGCTAAGGATTAAGAATACACAGATGAATATATAACATATAGTGCCTGATTTAAAACACACATACACACAAATTGGAAATGGAAATAGTGTGTATCTCCCCATATTTCAGTGTGATAGAATGGTTTACCAACTGGTTGTGAATAAGATGCTGTTCAACATCAGATACAGAACTATAAAACTTGCTTCAAGGAGGGAGAGTTAGTGAGAACTCGAAAGACTCAAAAGGAGATGTTACCATGAAGTTGGCCTTGAATGATGAGTTGAGATTCACTGGACACCAAAATGGAAAAGGTCATGCTTGTAATGAACATGAATATAGGCAAGCATGCGTGTTTAAGAAACAATTCATATGACTGGCACACAGGATATAAATCAAGTATGCTATCCCTGTGGCTAGAAAGTGCTCACATTTTAAAAGAACCTGAATTAGGATCTTTAAACATATTCCTCAGGGTCCTTAGTGGAAATTCTTGTTAAATAGAGGCATTTTATAAGAAGCATTATATTTTATTTTTATGTATGTATGTGTGTTTGTACATATGTATACATTTATTTTTAATACAATTTTACTTCTTCTCATCAGATATCTTGTATTAAAACCGTAAAAAGGTACCATTTTACATTCATTAATTTTGCAAATACTAGCAAGTCTGCAATACCTCATATTGGGGAGTATGTGGAGCACAAAACCATTTGAGAACTGTTATTTGTTAAGTAAATATTCACTTGGGAAAATAATTTGAAATCATATAATGAAATTAAAGGTATAGGTTTACTAACCATAAAATGCTATGTTTATATTTATTGTGGTAAGAACACTTTTTAAATGGTCATGCTTAACTGAAATTCTGAGGACTCCGTAAGAAGAGAGTGAGACCCAGAGTCTGTATATCAAGTTAGAAATGTATTACAGCAGTTCATGTAAGAGATATCCCAGATCAGAAATCAGAGAACTATAATGGATTTGGAAAAGGAAGTATGTTAGGGATTGAAATCAGGAGAAATTTAGAAGATTGAAAGACCAAGTGACTGATTGCTTATGTGAGAGACAAATACCTACCCTGCCATAATTTTTGAAAGCCATCTTCCTACATCTACTATATACATGTGTGTCCGTGTGTGTGTATTTCTATAACTATAGCAATAAACAAAAACATATGGGTAACAGGAGGTGATGAATGTTTAATTCCCAGTAAAAAAAAATCTTTTTATTTCTTGTTTTTTTAAAGGAATTCATAGAGTTATTTTCTAATATGAATCACCTGGATAATTGTCACAGGTCTTTATTTCATTTCCTATGTCTCTAACTTATCTTGGAGTACTTTGCTTTACAAAATGAATTTCCACCATAAATACACTCTTACATTTCCATGGTTTGTGTTGTGGTGGAGATACCAGGCAAGAAAGTAGTAAGTGAAACTAAATTTTAATTATAAACTTACTTGAACAAATACAACGTATTGTTGTCAACTGGGGCACTATTTCAATTTACATAGAACTCTTCTTTTTCCAGATACAACAATGCAAGACAGCTGTTACTAGACTATTTATTTTAACAGAAAAGGAAAATAATTCCTCTAGGGGCTAAATCAATGAGCATATGCCCTCAAACAGCCAGTAAATGATAAATGTTAGAGCTAGAACTGTTTTAAAAAGCTTCCATAAAGCATTTGTTTCACTAACTCACAGTTATAGTAATATTAACAGTACATTTCTTCCCTATGGGCCAGAACTAACTTGCATACGGCTCTGAAAAGACGTATGAAATGATACCTTGAATTTTGTGGCTTGCTATTTTATGGTACTTAAAGATGCACACATTTGATTTTCCATAATAATAAAAAAGATCTTCAATTAGTTTTTGGTCAGGGAGATGTGTCATATTGAGTTATATTCACGTGAAGTATTTACTATTCTATCTCATGTTTAGAACACAATTTTTAAAAGTCTGTTTTAATAAAACTGTTACTGCAAGATATCTTTCAGTGAACAAAGAGTCATTAAAGGACTTTAGTATGTGATATTTGGTTTCCAGTGTTTTTATTTCTGAGTCCCTTGGGGCTTCTCATTTCATTTCCTAAGACAATTTTTTTCATCATATATAAACATTTTGTTTCATGCAGCAAAGTGCATTTTTACTGCAGTTACTCTTTTCCCATTGGTAATATTGGTCCGATATTATGGTGTGATTGTTTTTGTCCCTCTGAGTAAATAAAAAAGGCACTCTCTCTCTCAAGAAAACTCATAAACCTGATGTCTCTTAAAGTCAGCTCATTCTATAAATCTCTCCTAGTCCACTACAATCTCCTACAATGCTCTTCTAGTTTGTTAACTGTATACCTCAACGTAACTGAAAATGTGTAACGTGTACTTACTAAGAAAGAATGCTTTTGAGGGATTCAGTTCAAAAATATATATTTATTTCATATTGTTCAATAAAACCAATGCCATGAGAAGTGCCATTTCTATTATTACAAGCATACTTGGAGAATTCTTAATAAAGTCAAGGTGACTAAAGGAAGTGCTTTGTCCTCTGTGGTTTTACTATAAGGAAAATGACTTAAACTATTTTCCACTATCCTCTATTTCAGTTATGTAATAGTTAAAGATATTTTTAAAGATATAAGTTATAACAATTCCTACCAAGGAACGCTCGCCATAAAATAAATCTACACTTGAGGCCAGCTGTGATTTGTATATTTATCGTGGAAGATGACCTCAGCCAATCAGTGCAGACCTCTCAACATTGGTGTGCCAAAAGAGATTACCTTTTCTTTCTTTTGGGTTTATAAATCTGAATTTTCAATTAAAATGACAACATGAAAGAAATAAGTGGGTCAGGAGGACCTTAACATCTATAGTCATCGTCTAAAAAGATTCAAGTAGTTATAAGAAAAAATGGAAAATCACTTCTGGGTATTGCAAAACATTCCTGTCCATTGTAAGATGTGCTCCCTCTTTTCCATAAGTATTTAAAAGACATTTGCAAGAGGTAAGAGAGATTCTCAGAAATGTCTTATAAAGGTTTGTACCAACATCTATCTTAAACTAGTAACAGGAGAATTCCCAGAACAAATAACTTACTCTCAGGTAAGTCACTACAGCTCAAATTCCTGCATTTAAAATTGAAATATGAACCTTCAGTAAGATTTATGCTGGATTTTCTCTTGCTGCAACTGAAGGGGTAGAAATTTTAATGCTATTTACAACATAAACCTGGGAATACAAAAAATTGCTCAATCCATTCATTATTGTATTACTGTAAGGTTGAATAAGAGAGAGAGAGAGTTTGTGTAATATAAAAACCTGGATCTTTACTCTTTAGTGTCCCCTATATTACTCCTTATTTATTCCACCAAAATTATGTTTATGAATCCATTTTGTGTAAACTATGTCTCTTAAATATATATATACACAGACAGATACATATATATACACACAGAGTCTTGATTTATATGTTATATATAGTTTTAATATATTATATAATATACATAGTCCTATTTATATTTTATATATACAATCTTGATATATATATATAAAATATATAGTCCTGATATATTACATATATATATAGATAGTCCTGGTATATATAAATAATATATATTTTTTAATTTTTAGAAGACCAAAACTTGACACAGTTCATTGTGTATGTCAGATTATTTAAAATGTTAATCAAAACTGGTAAAGTATATCCAATTGTATTATATACAAAAAACATTCTGCAGGGTCAGGGCTCTCATGGAGAACCTCTGCTAGGGCAGTGTGGAAAGGGAATATGGGGTTGGGGCCCCTCACAGAGTCCCAACTGGGACACTGTCTAGTGGAGCTGTGAGAAGAGGGCCACAGTCCTCCAATCCCAGCATGGTAGATACACCAACAGCTTTCACTGTGCTCCCAGAAAAGCTGCAGGCATTCAATGTCAGCTCATGAAAGAGGCTCCCAAGGCTGTGGGTGCCCACTCCTTGCATCAGCATGTTCTGGATGTGGGACATGGAATCAAAGGAGATTACTTTGGAGCTGCAAGATTTAATTACTGCCCTGCTGGATTTTGGACTTACAGGGGGCTTATAGCCCCTTTGTTTTGGCCAATGTATCCCATTTGGAATGGGAGCATTTACCAAATACCTGTGTCCCCATTGTATCTAGTAGGTAACCAACTTGTTTTTGACTTTGCAGGGTCATAGGCAGAAGGGACTTGCTTTGTCTCAGATGAGACTATGGGCTATGGACAATTGAGTTAATGCTGAAATAAGTTAAGACTTTGGGGGACTGTTAGGAAGGTATGATTGGTTTTGAAATGTGAAAAGTTATAAAATTTTGGAGGGGTCAGGGGCAAAATGGTATGGTTTGGCTCTGTATCCGCACCCAAATCTTATCTCTAATTGTAATTCACATGTGTGAGGCAGGGAGGTGACTGGATCATGGGTGCAGTTTCCCCATGCTGTTCTCATGAAGTGAGTGAGTTTTCACAAGATTTGATGGTTTCATAAGTGTTTAGATGCTCCTCCTTCATTTTTCTCTCTCCTGCCACCTTGTGAAGAAGGGGCCTATTTCCCCTTCCACCATGATTGTAAGTTCCCTGAGGCCTCCCAAGCCGTGTGGAACTGGAAGTCAATTAAACTTCTTTTCTTTATAAATTACCCAGTCTCAGAGAAGTTCTCTATGGCAGTGCAAAAATGGACTAATACAGTACTCTATCTACAAAACTTTTGTACTGAAATTTTTGCTAGAGAATCTGAAGAAGAAGTTTTTAACTTTTTGTAGAATGTTCAGATTTGCAGAAATAAATTATTATCATTTTATTTTTAAAAAGGTTAGGAAAAACAATTAGGGCTATCAAGAAAATGGAAGGATATGATTACTATTCAATGGGATAATTATCCGGCAGCTAATTGTTGCCAAATTCCCTCTGAATTCTTATACTTCAGATACTCAGGGGGTCTGGTATTTATGTCTGTTTTTACAAACATCATGAATATATTGCAGCTGTCCTACAATCTCACCATCAGGATCTTTTGGGGAAAACACATGTTATACCTCAAGAGAATTGAATCCATGTATAATTTTTCAAATTGATTATTTCCCTTCAAAAATTACTGTTACCTGAATAATAGGCAATATGCTTGAAAAAATATGATGTATTTTATAATTATTTTTACCTTTATGTATGAAAAAAGTAATCTGTAATTGGCAAAGATAAATTTGCCAATTATAGCTTACTTGGACAAGCTGCTGCATAGCATAGTTATACCACCATGCTAATTAACACATGCACTTCTTAATATGAAGCAGTGGGTGTAATTTGGCAATATAAAATTTGATAAGTATAGAAATATCTGGGACTCAATTTTATGTTTATTTATTTAACAACTAAAGCTGTAATAAATAATCATTTTCTCATTGGTGGCTCTGTGAGACTTTCTTGGAAAATTTTAAAGTTAAATTCTTGAAGTATTTTAGGAAGGGAAGGCCTGGTGGAGCAGGATTCATTGCCCTCAAAAGTATATGCTTTGTAACTTATTGCTTTTCATTTCCTCCCCACTTCTTTATATCTATTTAAAAAGCTAAAGTATGGAAGCAAAATTATAACAACATATCAGTTTTGTCTGTAAATATTTTCCAGTACCTACAAATGCCTTCCATTTGTGAGACAAATGGGAAAACCTTTGATCCTCTGTTTCTCCTGTGAATAAATGTAGCATAGCATGTTTTCTTCACACTTTAGTATGACACCTTGTTACTTAACCCAGTGTTCCCCTGAATGCATATTAATAAGATGAACTGAAGCCTACAGAGTGAGCTGGGCAAAATTCACATTTAAAACTTTCCCAGTCTTGCTAGCAGGTCTTTCTGTATCCCAGGGAATGATATGGGAAACTTTTGCCTTGCTTCCTCTGATTGACTCATTAACTCAACATCTAGGTCATTCAGCATGTATGTTTAGTGGAGTGAATCTCTTTATCTTCCTGGTTAAGTGAATGTGCTCAAAACTAATTCTGTAACTCAAAGGAGGAGAAAATATAGTCCCAAATTTCTTAGCCCCATATAAATCAATAGGACCTTTGCAGGTGACAAACAAGGTAGACAGTGCTAGAAGCATAAGAAGAGATGGTTATCAGTTATATCAATGTGTTTGTATGTCAACAGCAATGCTATAACTAGTACAACAAGCTGAACTGTGAAACAATTCATTTTGGCATTGATCTTCCATTGTCTGTGATGAGTTTGTTTGAGGAAAGTTATTTTTCTTCTATTAATATTAAAACTTAATGTTATCTGTAGTTTCAGAGAGAGTACTTGAGAGGCATAGATGTAATAAATGCAAAGTAACAGCTAAACTTCTAAACACAGTTAGAACAAATATTAAATGTATCAAGTTCAGTTTTTTTTTAAGTTATTTTCTATTCTCTAGTTGGTTATGCACCTTTCAAATGTTAAACATTTAGTCTTCAGCCTGAATGTTTGCATTTTCAATAGCATTGATATTTGCTTTAAACTTTACCCATGTGAACTAAAAGCATCCTGAATCTTATTTCCTCCTATTATGGAAATATAACTAATAGTGTGTTTGTTTTGCAATACTACCTCAATTTAAATTGCTTACATAAAAGGAAAAAAGGTACATATTACATTTTTAAGAGAATAAAGGTATATATTTTAAATACAGCCTTTATATTTTTCATATACCATTTAACATTCATTTGAAATTGTATAGAGGAACTATAATTTTCTTTGAGAGATGCATGTTTCCTTATAGAATGTGAGTATAATTACTGAACAATTTGTTTACTTCTTTGAGGTCTCAGATCTGGTATCTGAAATGTCTTATTCCCAACTCATTTTCTCTGGCAATGTAGTTTTTAACCACCCTTGAAGAATCACACTTAGTTGAATGTCACTATTTGGCTTCCTGATGGTAGATTTAAAGTATTCAGTTATTTAGAAAAAGATGAATGGAATAATTAAGGCTTTCTTATAAATGGATGTGTTGGAAGAATTTCCTTGCCAAGATGCTTATAATTTCAGCATTTGAGCACCCATATCTTAGGTTATAACTTAAAGTACTACCTGTAGGAACATGGCTAAACTTCTCCATAGGAATACACCCATGATTTTTAAACTGGTACATAAATCCACTCCTAGGGAGGTATATGTCATTGACTAAATAAATATACTTATGTACAGAAATTCTCAGAATCTTCCTGGAATGGTGGACAATTTTAAAGAAAAAAAAGCTTGTCATAATAATAAGCATTGGTATTCATAAAATAGACTTGAATGTAAAATAAACACATTTTTAGTGAATCATGAGAAATCTCTTAGCTATAATGGGGAACCTTCAGAATGTATCCCCATCTGCCATCTGACCTCCACCTATCTCCCTCCCTGCTCTTAAAATTGCTTTACGAGCACCAAGGGCTCAGATTAGTGAAGACTTAAACTGAAAACCTTGAAATGAGTTTAGCATTGTATTGAAATTTAAATATAAAAAAAGTTCTGCATCACAAATGACATTTCTCTTTCCTCCTTTTTTGCCCCTACATTTAATTTCTATAAATAATGTCAGACTTCACAGTGTTCCTTATATCCTGTACTATTACATGTCTACTAGTTACTCACATAGGTATTAATGTGCATTCTTGAGCACTCACATCCTCTATAAGACAAAGGACTAGTTTAAGGCAGTGACATTGCATAAGACACAGAAGACCAAGATTTTTGGTTCACAATGAGCTGAGAATTGAGACAGAAGATAGAATCTTGTATGCTGAAGCAAGGAAAGTAAAAGAATAAGGGTCAAGATGGAAGGAGAATACTTAGGTAGCAGCTCTGTGACCCTCAAGATTAAAAGTAACATTTTTCCTTTAGTAAAGCTGTGCCGAAACAATACCTCTAATGTCTTCACAGATTTGTGTGCTCTCATATAATCCCAATAATAAACATCCAGGGGCAGTCAAATGAATCTTCCCAACCAAACCCAAAAGCAAGTCCACACACACACAGTTGTGTATCATTTATAAACAAATTTTATCAGCAATTAGAAAAATAACATAGCCAGCCTGCTAGAGAAGAGAGGAGAAAGAAAGAGGTGAAAGAGCACAATGTCTTGGAAAGAAGGTAGAAAAGGAAATTAGCAATGGGGATGGCAGAAGAACAGTTACTTAAAAATCAGCAAAAGATAACTGCTTGTACCAAGCAAAAGCTTTTAAACATAATTTGGCACTGACTGAACACCTACTCTGCATGTGGTCCAATTAAAAGTCTTTCAGTCCCCAGAACCTTTATGCTTCGTGTGTTTAGGATTGACTATCTGCCTTCAGCTAAACAAAAGCTAATTGTGCAAATATGGCTATATGTTTTAGAGGGATGGTACATTTAAACTGTAAGTCAGAGTCCAAGACCTAAAATAGTAACAGTATGAAATAATAATCAATACCTTTTACTACTTTAAAAAATATGTCAGTTGACACAGTACATATTGAAGAAATCTACCTTTGATCATTGTTAGATTTAAAGGCCAAAAATATTAGAAAAAAGTTAAAAGTCTTTTTTCTTTCCACCAAGTTCTATTTTATACATTGTCAAAATGACCTTCTCAACCAATGTTAAGTCACAAATTTCACAATAATATATTAGCCAGTAATTATTTAAATTTTATATGCAATAGCTACTGATCAAACATTTATTCTTAGAAGCAGAATTGTACAGGTGGTTCAAGTAAGTCTTTAACAACATCCTTATTTTGCTTCACTTTTATTTATAAGGAAATCTTATTGTCTCTCCTGTTTATAATTTTTAAATTAATTTTTATAATTATTGTAAGTTTTATAAAATCATCCAATCTCTATATACTACTGTTTCTATGCTAGTTTCATTGACAATTATGTATTTTAGCACCTTTTGATAATCAAGAATAAGAATAAGTATTGTAGCTTGAGATTTAATTAATATGTAATTGATCAAATACTTAATCAAACAAGTCAGATGTTTTTGAACACTAATGTAACACTTTCAAGTGGAAAATCACACACATAAAATACTCCACTCAAAATTGTTTCATGCACAAAATTGTTTCAAACACAAATGTAATATGTAACATTTTAATTGCTCAAATTCTCTTCAGTATTTAAAATTAAAAACACAAGTCTAAAATGTTAGTTCCCTAAATGTTTCAAAAATCTGAAATAATACAACAAACACACACATCAGCACAATAATAGTTAAAATATTTTCTTTAAAACTAACACAACTTAAATACCTATTTAATTAAATTCTTCATTTCGGCATTACTCATTTACTTACTTAATGAAGGAGAGAAAATTTTCCAACTTGACTCCTGATATTTCAATATTATCTGAGACTGGTGACCAGGATATGGCACTAAACGTGACTTGCAGCATGAGTCGACCACAAACAGTTCATGATTGGAGTGGCTCTACTAAGGCCATGTTTGCCAAGTACAGCAGTTCAACAACCTAGGATCCCTCAGTCTTGCCACTTAATTTCTTGAAACCTAGTGTATCATGTACTCATTGAGGATTGTTAAGTTTTTAAGTTTTATTTTCAACCAAAGTTACTTTTATTTTTAGCACAACTTTTTTTTTTTTTTTTTGCAAGTCCTTCTAAGAGCCTGTTTTTATAAGTTTTATAGTCAACTCTTAACAAAACTTTTGCTGCTTCTATTGGGCTGATTGAATTCAGATCTCTTCCCATTTTGATTGTAACTCACTTAATCTATACTGGGATTCTTTCCTATACTTGTGGTTTCTTTTTTAGCTAATTGAAAATCATTCTACAGACATTCAATTGACAGTTTTTAATAGCTACTTTTTAAAAATTTAACATATATTTTGGTTTTTTGAAATATATGAAACATATATTTTCAATATTTTTCAAAATATTGAAATTTTTCCAATATTATTATTTCAGTTAACCTCAATTTCCAGTGATAGATTATCATTCCCACACAAAGAAAATGATCTGAAACTTTCTGAGCATAGACATGACATGACAAGTGGAAAACTGCACACATGAAATACTCAACACAAAATTGTTTCATGCACAAAATTATTAAAAATAGTGTACAAAATTATCTCATGCTATGTGAATAAGGTGGATGTAAAACATAAATGGATTTTGGGTTTAGACTTGGATTCTGTCCTCCATCATATCTCATTCTATATATAAATATATTCCAAAATAAAAATTAAAAAAAAAAAAACAAAAACAAATCCAAAACACTTCTGCTGCCAAACATTTTAATAGTGGATACTCAACTTGTATATCAGATTGTTCCAAAAAAACAGTTAAAGGGTGAGAAAATTAGATGAGAAATTTAGTGATATACTTCAACTCACATGGCTAGTTAATGATTGAACTAGACCCAAAGGCCAACTCTCCTAACTCTTATTAAAAGAACATTTACTTATAATTCTCCAGTGATGTATTTATTATACAAATATTTGTTGACATTTTTATATTCAATGAAATATGTTGCTTCTTAAGAATAAAATTGTGAAAATACAAAACATATTTCTCAAGAAATTTACCACCTGTTGAAAAATATTTCAAGTTAAACAGGCAATAATAAAAATGTGATGACATATTCAAGTTGTATTAAAAAGGACAGTAAGGCTCAACTATATGTTGTCTACAAGAAACTCACTTTAAATGTAAGACATAAGTAGGTTAAGAGTAAAAGGATAGGGAAAGATATCAAGCAAACACTACACAAAAGAAAGCTTGACTACTTGTATTAACATACAAAGACTCACTCAAAAAATGGTAATGTGAAGAATAATATATCTACTAAGAAAATTTAAGTTTTAGTAGACCCTTCTCAATTTTACTCAGAAGCCAGCAAGCCGATAGACTGGGAAAAAAATTACAACCATATATCCGATAAGGAGTTAATATTCAACATTTATAAAGAGCTCATACAACTCAATAGTGGAAAAATGAATAACGTAATTAAAAATGGGCAAAATATTTCAATAGATATTTCCCCAAATAAGACATAAACATTTTTAAAAATATCTGTAAACCAATAGTTCTCATGAACCTAGACACAAAAATTCTAAACAAAGTATTTACAAATCAAACTCAACAATACGTAAAAATGAAAATACATTATGACCAAGTGGAGTTTATCTAAGAATGCAAGTTAGTCCAACATTTGAAGTCAGTGAACTTTATTAAAAAAAAAAAAAAGAAAAACACAACTCTCTTCCTGCGCACTAGCAACGGAAGAAAATGTTCTTAATCTATTAAGATCATCCAAATACAAGGTACAACTAACATGATACTTAATGATGAGAGATTTAATATTTTCACCCTAAGATGGGGAGCAAAGCAAAATGCCCTCTCTCACCACTCCTATTCTACATGATAGTGGAAGTTTTAGCTACTGTGATTAACATGCAGAGGTCAGTTATATTTATATATACCAGCATACACACCAGCACCTTGAATTGTCAGCTTAAAAAAAAAATGGTGGGGTGCGGTGGTTCACGCCTGTAATCCCAGCACTTTGGGAGACTGAAGCAGGCAGATCATGAGGTCAAGAGATCAAGACCATCCTGGCCAATATGATGAAACCCCGTCTCTACTAAATATACAAAAATTAGCTGGGCATGGTGGCACGCGCCTGTGGTCCCAGCTAGTTGGGAGGCTGAGTTAGGAGAATCACTTGAACTCAGGAAGCGGAGGTTGCAGTGAGCCAAGATCACATCACTGCACTCTGGCCTGGTGACAGAGCAAGACTCTGTCAAAAAAAAAAAATAAATAAAAAATCACTTTAAGAGGTGTGGTGAGACTGGGCACAGTGGCTCCTGCCTGTAATCCCAGCACTTTTGGAGTCCAGAGTTGGAGGATCACTTTAGCCCAGGAGTTTGAACCAGTCTGGGCAACATAGTGAGGCCCCATATCTACAAAAATCAGGAAAAAAATAGAAGTAGCTGGCGTAGTGGCATGTGCCTGTAGCCTCAGCTACTCAGAAGACTGAAGCAGGAGGATTGCTTGAGTCTGAGGGGTCACGGCTGCAGTGAGCCATGATCAAGCCACTGCATTGCAGCCTGGGTGACAGACAGAGTAAGACTCTGTCTGAAAGAAAAAACAAAAGCAAAGAAACAAACAACAACAAAAAAGATGTACTGGGATCTCATTGTGGTTTTAATTTGCTTTATTTGCTTTTCCCTAGTGATAACACTTTTGAAAATTTTTGAATAATGCTTGTTTCCTTTTGTATTTCTCTGCTAAGTTGACACTTCAGATTCCTTTTTATTTTACTTATTTTGTTTTGTTACTTTTTATTTATTTATTTATTTTTACTTTAAGTTCCAGGATACATGTGTGGAATGTGCAGGTTTGTTACACAGGTATACGTGTGCCGTGGTGGCTTGCTTCACCTATCAACTCGTCACCTATGTTTTAAGCCCTACATACATTAGCTGTGACTCTTCAAATTCTTTAAGTTATTTTCAATTAAGATGTTTGCTTTCTCACTATGGATTTCACAGACAAAAGCTGTCCATGAGTATTTACAGTATCTTTCCAACCCTAAAATGAAACAAGTCAAGTGTGTCTCAAAGATGAAGGACTAAATGAACCAAAGATGAAGGACTAACCATAGCATACAATGAAATATTACTCGATAAAGAAAAGGGACAACTTCATTCAGGTAACAAACCGAATCTTAAATTCATTTTATTAAGTGACAGCCAACTCCTAAATGGATTGTATAAAATTAGTAGATAAACTGGGAAAATCCAAGTAAAATCTGTAGTTTAGTTAACAGTCATGTATAATAATAATAACATAATAGTAACATGTATAATAATAACATAAGATGTCAATTTCTTATTTTTGATATTTATACCATGGTTATGTAATATGTGAATATTGGGGAAGCTGGGTAAAGGGCATACTAGAACTTTCTGCACTATCTTTACATTTCCTCGGTTTCAAAATAAAACATTTTTTAAAATAGCTTTTTTGATAGGTTTGAATTCTAGAAAATCTTTCCAAAACTATATAAATAATTTGTAAACATTTGTTTCGATACAACTATGAAAATTGTTAGTGATTTATATTTTCTCCTAAATTTACTTACTTATTTGGGAATACTCACAAAATATTATAAAAGTGTTCTATTTCTAGTTTTACCTGTTATCAATTTTAAATCAGGTAATTTAAAGGGTTTTCAGAACGTTTAAAATATTTTCTATGATTTTTCAGATAAACTCCTAATCATACATTTTAGATAATGTAATGTACCTGACTCACTCTTATCACAGTTTTGATCACATAATTTGAGTTTTATAATTATCATACTCATTCCTCTTCATGATAATATGCTTGTCATAAATTTGCTTTGTGAGAAGTTTAATTGGTTCAAATTATTTATGCTAATCTGCAAAGCCTGCCCCAGCTCTGTGGACTATATCATCGGCTGAATATCTTATCTTGAAAGATGAATTCCTTTCCACAACTTAATAAATAAGTGAAGATGTTTCTCGATGAAAGTCAGCAAGTTTTATGATAAAAGACACGTTGTGTGGAAATACTATTTATCTTTTCACAAAGCTAAAAGAAAATCAAATTTATTGACCTAATCTTAACATGATTGACAATTATAACAGCATTATTAAGTACTTATCTTAAATCTTCATTTGTGATGCTGTGACAAGTGGTTTCTCTATATGCCAAAGTGAGTTGTTTTTTAAAAAATATATATATATAAAAATTTGAAAATCCTATTTTTTCAGTTCTGGCCCACGAGATGTTGAACAAAAGAGAAAGAAGGAGAAAACCAAACAAAACAGAAACAGATCACAATGCAAATTCCAATATACAATTATGGATTCTTAATAGTGAATAACAATACTAACAATTGACATTAATTTGAATTATCCATTAATTACTAGGCATTGTTCTAACCTATAAGCACTATCTTACTCATTTTTTACAACAACCAAATCAAGTATATTCTATAATTATTCTTGTTTTACAAACTAAAAATATGAAATATAAGATATTAAATAATTGAGCAAAGGGCATATAAATAAAAGAACTGTGATTCTGAGCCAGGGATTCATGATCCCCTTCACTCTCCTATATCTGTCTTTTCTACTAGACAACTGTTAACTACTAGTAGTGCTCAATTAGTGAATTATTAAGAAAAAAATTTGAGATGCACATAAAATAGTGTTATTTTATAATATTATAATTATGTTATCTGAATATAACATATTAATATGTAATAATAATGTTTCTATAAATTTATGCTTATTAACTACATTAGGTTATTTTAGGTGTCACCAGATGTTTGCATACAGTCTTTGGGAAGCACAACATCTTTAGGCACTGAGAGCAATAAACACATTCGAGCAAGGTTGAATAGGATTTAAGCTTGATTTTGTGAAAAGCAAGCTGATGGTATTTTATAAGGATATTAAAAGTGAGAAAGAGTTGAAAGAGACTGACTGATAAGTAGGCTATTGAAATGTTTTGACGTGGATTGATGACACCTTAAATTAGATAGCTAGCAGGTAGAAGGAGAGGGGTGAATGAATGTAGAAGATATGTATAATAAATAATGCACATAACTGGAATGTGATGGGAAAGGTTGGTAGAATTATGATTCCAGAATGATATTAAGATTCCAAGCCTGGGAGAGGAAACAGATGATATCTTTAAGAAATACTGAGTCCATTTAAGAGATCTGGTGGAATATAATGATATATCTGAGAACTGACTGAGATAATTTGTATTCAAAAAGAGAGCAGGTAGTAATGCAAGCCTGGGATAATTATGTGATAGCTATTCATATGGAAGTGGAATTGTAATAGAAAAATTATTCTGACTCATGCTTAAAGCAGTCAAATAGACTTTGTATAAGACTATTGCAATAGACAAGATAATATTGCAATAGAGAAGAGAGATCAAACTCACCTCTGACTACAGCAAAGAAAGCTGGAGATTTATGGCCAACCAGTAGTGTGAGGGAGTGAGTGGAGAGAAAATTACTATAAGGAATGTGACTAGACGTCAAGGAGAGAGGGATTCTCTAAACTTGCTTAACAGGATTCTTTCTAAAATTAGGCCAAGGACTTAGATGTGAAGGACTGGGAATGAGGATATCATCAGATATTAACATCAACAGTGGGAGAATACTTGCTAATTTAGCAGAATTCTTTGTTAAAACTGCACTCAGCAGGCCAAGGGCAGGACAGCAGGTTGAAGGTTGGCACTTATTCAAGAAGAGCGCTCAAACGATTCTCACTAAAGTTTGGTCAGGAAGGGAGTCCTTGTCAGTACCTGAAGACTTTGAATCAACGTGTCTAAGAGAGACAATGTGCACACAAAGATACAGTAAATTAAGAAGTTGAAATAAAATAATGTAGATTAAGGAATGTAGAAGAAAAACATAAATTAATTTTTTATTTTTATTTTATTTTATTTTTGAGACAGAGTCTCACTCTGTTGCCCAGGCTGGAGTGCAGTGGCCCAATCTCAGCTCATGGCAACCTCTGCCTCCTGGGTTGAAGCAATTCTCCTGCATCAGCCAGTGGAATAGCTGGGATTACAGGTGTGCAACACCATGCCAGCTCATTTTTTCTTTTCTTTTTTTTTTTTTTTTTTTAGTAGAGACTGGGTTTCACCATGTTGGCCAGGCTAGTCTCGGATTCCTGACCTCAATTGATCCACCTGCCTCAGCCTCCCAAAGTGCTGGGATTACAGGCATGAGCCACCATGCCAGGAGAGTAAATATAAATTTCTTTTTAAGGTACTGATATCGAATCATGAATACTAAAGAAGAAATAAAGGAAGGATGAGTAGTAGAAATTGATGAATAGAATAAGAATATCCCAAATAAAATAATGAAGTAAAACAAGAAAGCTCAATCCAATCTGAGATCTTGAAACTTCAAGAGAAATAATTTAGTTTTAACAAATGAAAGCAGACATTAAATTAGCAAATGATTTGTGCCAGTCTCAATGCCAAGTACTCTATGGAATAACAGGTCCAATTCTGTTATTGTTATATTCACAGCCCTCAGAAATCTGAGTATCTTACATATCATCTCTGTCTTCGTTTTTATATCCTGGACCATAGACACATTTTCCTTATTTTATGTTGTTTTCTCTGCCAGGAAATTTTTTGAGGATTTTTGTTCTCATCTATATTCTCCCAGTGAGCCCCACTGAAATGTAAGTCAAACATCAGCTTTTCTTTGCCAATTGTCTTGTTCCCCTATATATTAGCTTATATGACTTTTAGAGTTGTATAAGACATCATCCCAATGTTAATATTATTATGTATTGAATTTCCTATATATTCTACTATTGTGAATTTTTTAAGGCCTCAGGAAGAAACACTGCTTCATTTGTATTTCCACCAAAAAATAGAGAAGGCAAAAGCTGGATCAAATCAGGGCCTCAGCCCAGTGCTGCAGCTCACGCCTGTAATCCCAACACTTTGGGAGACCAACACAGAAGTTCAAGACTGACTTGGGCAATACTGCAAGACCCTGTGGCTACAAAAAAATTAAATAAATCAGGTACTCACTAAATATTTGCTGAACAAATAATCTTGAATATCAGGGTATGTATGAAAGAGGCAGAGAATGGGCATCTCCATTGTTTTAGTAATGGTGATGCTGGAAAAAACAAAAGACATTGACCATTTGTGTTTCCCAAAGGAACATAAATCTGTCTTAAGTTGCTGGATAAATAATAAAGGCTGGATAATTAGGGGAATGGGAACTTAGAATAGATAACTATTAAACAAAGAAATTCAATTATCCACAAATGACTAAATTTCATTTGCAGATTGTCAACTCATTCACATCAGATAATGAACCACATTTCTTCCCACAGATAGTTCAGATTTAGCATATGTATTCAGAATCGACAGCTCAAATAATAAAATATTTGCAGAAAGTTTACATCCTATGTAACATGTTTGCATAATCTGTTTTATGATATAAAGGCTTTCAGATGCTTGTAATTTAGATTTTCAATTGAAAATTATTTTATTTTTATGGTTCAATATTTATTAACAAGCTTCAATTTATTATGGAAGAGGAAATTCATCCAAAAATGACAGAGGACCATGCAGGCATTATTACATTGCAGGTTATCATTTAGTCTGCCCTAGCTTAAAATCTAAATATCAAATTCAGTAGAGGTTGGCTGGTTTGCCACCTCATAGTTTTACCTGGGAAATTTACTTTCTGAAGACATTTAAAAGTGTATTAAAATTATTTAAAAATTAATTACAATATAGGTTAAATATAATTAGTTTCATTACATTGTACATTGGTGCACAATTATAAATTATATACTTGCTGAATTAGGGTTTTCTAGAGGGACAGAACTAATAGGATCGATATATACATAACGGGGAGTTTATTAAGTAGTATTAACTCACATGATCACAAGGTCCCACAATAGTCCATCTGCAAGCTGAGGAGCAAGAAAACCAGTCTGAGTCTGAAGACTGAAGAACCTGGAGTCCGATGTTCAAGGTCAGGAAGCATCCAGCACGGGAGAAAGATGTAGGCTGTGAGACTAAGCCATTCTAACCTTTTCACGTTTTTTCTGCCTGCTTTATATCCTAGCCAAGTTGGCAGCTGATTAGATGGCTCCCATACAGATTAAGGGTGGGTCTGCCTTTTCAGCCCACTGACTCAAATGTTAATCTCGTTTGGCAACACCCTCACAGACACACCCAGGATCAATACTCTGCATCCTTCAATCCAATCAGGTTTACACTCGGTATTAACTATCACAGTTGCTAATGGTAAAACTTGCTATCTGGCAGTCTCTTTTCACTAGGACAAATCCTTAACTGAGAATAATTGCTTGTTTCCCATTCCAACATACCTGCTTCTCACCGATTGCCGATTCGTTATTGCAGCTCATGAAACCATTGCCCAGCCCCTCTCCTCAACAGAAAGTGTATTTCCTAAATGCAGTGGTTTTGCATGTTTTGTACATTTTTATACTTTCAGTCCGTAAAACAGTGTCCTCCAATGTTACTTTCTCAATAAATAGTCTACCAGTAAAGATTTATTAAACAATTCTCATATTTGTTTATGATTAGTCAATTAAATTTAGATTTACTACTCCTGTGCATCAGAGTTGATAAAATTATTGCAGTGAATTATAAGTCCTCTCAAATTAACTAATGGGAATTATTTAAAATAAACATGTTATTAACTTATTGCTCTACCTGTGTTCCTTTTTACCAGTGTACATACTGATGCAAATTCAGGAACTTTCTTAGGTGATGTTTCAGTGAGAAGTTGCTCTGTAAAGCCCATTGCAGAATGCCTTCCCTAGGGTTTCTTCAAGGGTAAGAATTTTTTTTTTTTTTTAAATAATCACTTGGCTTTGGCTGGAAAACAGAAATTCCTAAAGTCTTAAACAGAGAAATGTTTGTATGCTCTTGCCCTACACCTTGAAAGATTCTTAGTAAGATGTTTTTGTCAGCTTCACTATTGAAAGTCAACTTCCCCTTGTGTTGCTGTAGATCAGCTTAGAACTGTGAATCCCTGGTTTGCTGAGATTTGGATACTGAACTGGTTCACCTTTTTCTTTCTTAGCATAGTCTCCTACCTACTCAGAATACTCTTATTTTACAAGCTCTCAACATTTCTGTCCCCAAGTGCATCTCTACTTTGGCTTCATTTGGCAGGACAATTCATTGAATGGTTAATTTGTGGGGCGTGTGTGTGTGTGTGTGTGTGTGTGTGTGTGTGTGTGTTATTCAGTGCTGGATAATTTCCTGCAGGTTCAATGTGTTTTTTTTCTGCCCACTTGCCACAAAACATAGTTCCTCTTTTCAAATCCTAAATCTATGTTTTCTTGTCTGCAGATGACATTCACAGGTTTTGTTTTCTAAGACTGTAAACAGACACTGCCCCACATCAATGAGACAAACGTCTAATCTTTCTCGAGTTTTGGTAGAGAAGAGTAGCCCACATAAGTGAGGGAAAGAGGAGAGGGTTGGTGCATTTGGGCACTTGTGCTAAATGTTGTATATTTATTTTTCAGTATTGTGAATGTGTGTCCTTTACACCTTTGAGGAGAACTTGCAAGTGAGCTAGGCCATTTAATCACCAATGACATGGAAGACACTTGGAGCTCCTATTGTTTTTCACTTATGTTGGTGAATTTGGATGAGAATTTGCCCTTATAAATTTTTGCTAGTCTAGGACTGGTAATATGAAGTTCGATACATCCATACAGTGAATTTTATACAACTTACTGAAAGCAGGACAGTATGTTTTACTGGCATAATACTCACAACATATTAATAAGTAAGGAATGCACATTACAAAAGATTGCATCTTATTTTATTTTACAAATAAAATATATATAGTATGTGTAGACAACAAACACTTGGACTTAACGTTTTTCAGAAGGTTGATAGCCATTATCTTTAGACAAAATATTAATTTTTACTTTCTTCTTTATATGTTTTGTATTATACTCATTTCTACAAAGGGAATACTAAAGTAGGTAATTAGGAAAAAGCCAATATAATTTAATTTTGAAACAAAATAGTAGGTTTGCTAATGTTAGGTAGTTTTTAAGTCACTTCAGATTCAGAGCTCCTGTGATCTGGCAGTAAGGATGGGGATGAGTTACCATGTAGGATTTTTCTCTCACTATGATTCATGTCACATGCAGAATTACTCTCCTTTGATGCCCAGCAACCATTGTCTGCCTTTCTGCAGGGAGCTGGCAAAGAATAGGTAGTATCTGAGAGAAGATAGAAAGGTTGTATGTGCATTTAGAAAAGGGGGATTTATTTCTTTTTTTCTCTTAAGCCTCCTTCCATCCTCTCAGGAAAAGTCTACAATGACAAAACCAAAACTCTCTCACTTATGCTTCAATTTTCCTCCAGAACAGGTGACATATAAGCCTTCTAATAACAAGTAGACAAGTTTGCAGGAACACTGACTTATAAGGGGAATAAGTACCTCCAGGATTATGAGAAGCTGCTGTTGCTCCAAGGCTGTCCTACAAAGAATACAGATTGGTGACTTACAGCTGGTTTGGTGACTTATGCTGGTACATTTCCCTGGAGCCACAGTCAGTCCCCAGTATGCTGAATTCCATTTATGACCCAGTTGCAGGCACTATATATGGCACCCAGATGTATATTAGAATGCCATGGCTTTGAGATAGATAGATAGATAGATAGATAGATAGATAGATAGATAGATAGATAGATAATAGAAAGATGTATAATAAAATTCTTTCAGATAAAAGAATATCTTCTTTTTTGCAAGCAAAGAAATAAGCTGCTAGCATTTTAGATCTATCTTTGTTGGATTTGTGTTCTAAAACCACAGGGCATTCATAAGTCTGCCTAATTACTTCTACACTCTGGAGATAATAAGTACATGGAAGAAATATATATGCATCTATCATGTAACAAAGTAACATGTAAGGAGAGCATGTGTAAGAGTATTTATGAATGGATTATTTATGTGAGGAGATACTAGACACAGTGCACATTATGGAGAATATACCGTATAATGTGAAGAGGTCATGCCATAGACAGAGCATGTTTGGGTCATTAGCATTTGTCCCTCTTGATATGACATTTAAAGCCACAATCCGTTATACTTACCCAAGGATATCCGTGGGTTGTGATGAAGTTTGAGAAAATCGAGGAAATCTCTGTGCTACGTCTGGGCATTGACTGGACCAACGATACTGAGAAGATTAAGACACTGGATTTAGCATCAAGGAAGATACACAACAGTCAATACTACCCATCTCAGGTCCCCAGAATTTCTCTACCTTCTGAATGTCAGTGTCCTCATTTCTATAGAAAACAATGGTATCCAAGCCCTAGAGAGAAGTTCAACTCCAGGGAAGCTCTGATTGAACTTCTTTCATCGGTCCCTTATCTATAGTGTCAGCTTCCAGGTCGCCCAGTTTCCAAACTCAAAAAATTTAAAGTGTTTTTTTTTTTTTTTTAATTTCATGGGAGCAGATATCTGCATTGATCTGCAATGCTGCATATAAAAACACTATTGTTCCATCAAAGGTTATTTTTCCTAAAGCAATGGCAGTAAGGTTACCAACATGCACAGATTTAGTCAAGGTTTCTCTCTGACTCTTAGTCGGTTAACAGACAATACACAACAGAAGAAACATAACCAGTGAACAAACATAGATTAAAATGTTCAATGTAAACACAAGCAAAATAAAAGATAATCAAAGATATATTAGGTCTTTTGTTACTACTTTTTAAATGGTGTTGCATACAGACGGTGAGCATACAGAAATGACTATTTTCTTGCATCCTGTTATTGGTACCGTGAGTAGGTAAAAGCCATTTCATAGCAGATAGCAGGATATATCATGCGTATCATATCAAAGTGCTCATAGTTTTTGACCAGATAATTGCACTTCAGAAAATATGCCTTAAGAAATTTATCTGAAATATGAATACTTATGGGCAGAATCTTCAGTTTCTTTTGATAAAAAAAAAAACATGTTTGTATCTATTAACAGGGGGACTATTATAAAATTTGTGCATCGTTCACTAGAGAAAAATGTTATCCAATCTTAAAAAGTGATAGTAACAGAAAATATGTAGATATATTAAATAATATTTGCCATATGTAAAATGAAAAACTAGGATGGCGAGTTGTATATACATCATAACTATTTAAAATGTATATTTAAAATACCAAAAAAAGATAGTATTCATTTTGATAGAAAAAAATGATTGTATATATTTATTTCCTGAATCATCATAATATTTACAACATATAATATATGGAAAACAAGTAAGTAAATAAGCAAATTAAAAACAAAAACTTGGGAGAGACAAAACAGAGTTTTACATTGTCAAGACAACAATACTTGAAAGGTTAAAATCCTTGGGATTAAATCTCAAATGTATAATTAAAAGTAAAGTATGTGCAAGAATAAAAACGATAAAACATCATTGAGATACATTAAAGGAGGCATAGATACATACACAGAAACCGTATCAATGTACTGGAGTATTCAATATTTTTGAATTATTTTTAAAGATGTCAATTGTACCCAAATTAAACTACAGTTTCACTTCAATCTCAAAAAAAAAAAAAAAAAAAACAAACCCTAAAGGTTTATAATAGTTACAATAATAAGAATAGCAGTAATAATAATTATTATTATTATCTGTTTGTATGAAAATTCACAGATTGTTTCTTAAGTTTATAAGAAAATGTAAAAATAAATAGCCAAGATGATATTGAGGAAGGAAAAAAATTAACACTTTAACTAATAGATCTCAAAACTTATGTTTAGATATAATAAGAAATATGTGTCTCTTGACACGAAGAAAACAAATAGACAAATGGAATGGAACAAAAGTGCCCAAAGAGACCCATATACACACATCAAAAGACACATGACAAAGCTATATCTGCAGTGCAGTGGGAAAAGCATACACTCCTGTACAAATATGCTGGATCAGTTGGCTGACAATGTGGTATAGTTTGGGTGCTTGCCCCACCAAATCTTGTGTTAACTTTTGATCCCCAATGTTGGAAGTGGGGCCTAATGGGAGGTGTTTAGGTCATGGAGCAGATGCCTCATGAATAAATTAATGTGCTGGAGTCAGGCCTGAGGAGTGAGTTCTTGCTCTATTAGTTCCTGAGAAAGCTGGTTACAAAAAAAAAAAAAAAAGACCCGGTGCCTTCCCTTCTCTCTCTCTTGCTTTCTCTCTTGAAATGAGAACTTGGCACATACCAGCTTCCTTTTGCCTTCTGCCATAAGTAAAAGCAGCCTGAAGCCCTGATGAGAAACAGATGCTGGTGCCATGTTTCTTGAATAGCCTGCAGAACCATGCACCAAATAAACCTCTTTAGAACCAAACTCACGTGTTTCTTTATAACAGCACAAAATGGATTAAGACACTATATGTACTGAACACTAACCCACGTATTTTACCATATAAAAATATGTATTCCAAAAAGAGTACAGTTTTAAATGAAAATGACTAAATAATAAGGCTTCTGGGGTGGACATATAAGAATATCTTTATGAACCTGTTATTGTCAAAGTTTTTTAAAGAAGTATTAGTATAAAGAAAAAATGTAAATTGATGCACATTCGACTTATTAAATTTTACTCACTCAAGTACCACATTAAGAGAATAAAAATGTAAACTATACAACCGCACCAGATATTTATAATTCATATATCTAACAAACGACTAGTATCTACATGGAATATTAAAGTCTCAGTAATTAAGAAAATAAAATGATTAAAGACTGCACATTTTACAGAAGAAAAAATCACATGTCTAAAAACCTTATAAAAATCCCATCAGCACTACTCAGCAGGGATATGCAAATTAAAAGCACAATGAAATATTACCGCATACCTACCAGAATGGCTAAAAGTTTGAAAGTTAAAATTAATTTTTGATAATCACGTAGAGCAACAGCAACTATCATGTAATGATAATGGGAGTACACATCGTATAACTTTTGGGAGAAAATGTTTGGCAATATCTGTTAAAATGTTTCATTTCCTATGATACAGAAATAATTCCTAGCAGAAATTCTAGTCACCACCAGAAGATTATCTATGAGAATATTCTCAGCAGCACTTTTTATAACAGCCCAAACTGGAAATAATCCACAATTCCGTCAACACTAGAATGCATATGTATACATCTACAGCTCAAACTGGAAATATTCCACAATTCTATCAACACTAGAATGCATGTGTGTGTGTGTGTGTGTATGAATACACATGCACATCATATATAAAGATATATAAATATATGAAATAACTGACATATATTATATATAAAGATACATATATGATGTATATAGCTATTATATGTATATAATAATATATAGATGATATACAGTGCTATATAGATATAGATATATGGTAAATGAATACAACAATGAGAATAAAGGAGATATTGCTACACGCAAAATTACGTGAATGTCAAAAACATCATCCTAATGGAAAAAAGCCAAACATATTAAAGCTTTAAAGATATATCTATGGTGATAATGTCATTTTAGTAGTTAACTTTGGAATGTAGTGACTGGATGGGATAATAAGACTTTGAGGATGTCAAAAATATTTTATATCCTAATCTGTCTACTGGTTAAAGAAACTTGTTTAATTTGTGAAAATTTTCCCTATGCGTTTATGTGTACTTGTCTATAAGCAAGAAGTACTTTAATAAAAAATATTCTTTCTAAACATTTTCTTTACAATTTAAAAAATTCTAGGAATCCAGGTTGGGCCTTTTTTTCTAGATAATTCAGGTCATGATTAGTGCTATAAAAAGTCTCCTGGGATAAATGGACCAAACCCTACTGAAAAAAAGGAAAATAAGGTACTGAGACATTAAGTAATGGGCACGTATTCAAGCAGAGAAAAAAAAATATCTAAGAACCCAAATTCAAATCTAAGTCTCATCATTTCTGAGCTTATTCCACTTTATTAGGACATGTATTCCTTCAACAAATTTTTTGTGTAAATGTTAAGTGCTCATATCACAAAATAATGATACAAAGAATAATTGTTATTATAAATAAAGAAGATGAGTGAAAACTTTTTTAGGTTACAGTAGTTTTATAACATACATTGTGATGATGATTTCAAAGGTGTGTACTATTTTTCTCCAAACTCATCAAATTATATACATTAAATATATAGAGTCTTACTATGTCAATCATACCTCAGTAAAGCAGTTAAAACACCAAATTTTTGTTACTTACCTATGATGTGATAGGCTGCTACATGTTGGGGATATAGCACCTACAAAACTGAGAAGTAGAAGTCCTTGCTCTCAAGAAGCTTACATTCTAATTTACATGTTACAGTATATTTCATAATTGAGTCTAAAAGCTTAGTATGATGTAACAGTGTAAGTGATCACTGGTTGTCTTTCAAAATCAATTTCTCCCCCTTATTCAGTAATAAAACTCTCCATGTTTTCGCTGGGCTATGAACACCCAAAATAACGTTTACATACCTTGACATCCCTAGCATCTAGATATAGAAAAATGAGTGAGTATTATGTAATGGGATTTAACAGCAAGTGGAATGTGCACTTTCAGGAGAATTTTTCCCTTATTCCTTTCCCTTTTCTCTCCTCTTTTCTGGAGTCTGTGGTAAGATTATGATGGTGACAGCTGTATCACTTCATATAAAGCTGTAATATGTGAATGGTAGAGAACAAAGTAGAAAGAAATATCTCTGATACCACGGTCCAAAAACATTAGACCTGGACAACATATCACTTGGTGCGTTTTACTTATATTAAAATGAAATAAAATTCTTTTAGATAAGCCACTATTACTTTGAATTTTCAGTCACTGACAGCTAAATATATTCTAACATAACAATTTAGTCAACACTTTTGTCATTTTCTATTAAATATATCTCTAAGTATATCCAGGAAATCAGCTGGCCACTTAAAAGTCTTATTTTCTATTCCTTAAATCGAAAGCACTTAGAGCTACTATTCATCCCATAAGCAAAATGTATTTGTGTCAGTGGATGCAAAGTTCAGTGCAGGGAAATGGGGAGACAAGAACATGTATCTCCGATATCAGTCCTGACAAAGGATAAGTGTTGCCTTCTTTCTCCATATTTATTTATGTATCAATGCCAGGTCTAGTAAAACTGAATCAATTAAAAGAGAAAAATATTTAATTTTCTTTCATTCATCCTGGTTATTTCTCTTATCAAACCTAATGTTGGTAAATACAATCTGATTTTACTTGAAATATTTCACATCAGAAGCTATTCTTTAATTAAGATACCAAGACATAATCATTTTACTATGTTCATTTATGTAAGTAAATGTACTTAATAAGTACATAATCCAATGTAAAGCTTTGTTTTCAACATAAAAGGGGAAACACATGAAAATAGTGAATATTTAGCATTATAAAATACCATCCCAATTTTTACTCTGAGTTTTAAAATTGAACAGTAAAGGAAGATAGATAGATAGAAAGAAAGAAAGAAAGAAAGAAAGAAAGAAAGAAAGAAAGAAAGAAAGAAAGGGAATTAGATCACATTTAGTTTCAACTAATTTTAGACTTAAGAAAGGCTATTTTATTCTAGGCTAAGAAATCCAGATTTGTAATTAACTCTGGTATGTTTTCTGTCACTGCTGAGAAATTTGCATTGGCTATCTGTCCATAAACTGGTTGTATTTTTATCCCAAAGAAGTAATTTGTAAAGATGTTTCACGATTTCCTTTTCAAGAATGCCATGGTCAGTGATTAACTACACAATCCCTCATCATAAAACCTTTCTTCATGTATTTTAATTATAATAAATAAATGGATCCAATAAGCAATGTGTGAATACCCAGCAAGGTAGCTTGTTTTCTGATTATAGAGAAAATTTAGAATACTTACATGTATAGCAAAATCCTATTTCCCTTTTTTTTTTTTCAAGAAGACAATAAAAAGAAAAACTTGTAGCATATAGAAGCTAATAGTGAGAAAATGAAACTTTATAACTAACCATAGTTTGGTCGGTGAGGAGGCATGGAGATCAACAGAAACTAATTCTGCTGTAGAAACTAATTCTTCTGGTTGGAATTCAGGAACTCTGGCAACCAAAATAAGCAAATGGGACAGAGACTAAATCCTAGTGCTTCCAGAGCTATTGGAAATGTAAACTTTAAGAAGAGATGCAATTTTAAACTCAATCTCCTCATCTGTGAAATGATAAGAGTGTGAAAATCCATTCTGAGGATTTTCATATATTCACACACACAATGGATTTCCATCTAAATAATAAAAATCTTGAAATAATGATCTTTTTTTCTTGTTCAACATACTGATGCTTAGTTTATTTAAATAATGCATTACTGAGATAATTCCAATTAAAATTGGTGAGTATACATGTTCTTCATTTCCCTCCAACAAAAAAGGATTCAGAGAAACAACTACATCTTCAAAGAAACAATGCAATAACATTGCATTGTTGAAAAAACATATAAACAGCCCCATTTTTATTAAAACAAGCAAACAGGGCAATCGTGGTCGCTCGTGCCTGTAATCCCAGCATTTTGAGAGGCTGAGGCAGGCAGATTGCTGGAGCACAGGAGTTTGAGACCAGCCTGGGAAGTATGAAGGAACCACGTCTTAACAAAAAAGAAAAAAAAGAAAAAAAGAAAAAAAAAAAGAAAAGAAAAAAAAAATAGCTATGCATGTTGGCACTTGGCTGTAGTCCCAGCTACCAGGGAGGGTGAAATGGGATGATAACTCGATCCCTGGAGTTCCAGGCTGCAGTGAGCCTTGATCCAGCTACTACACTCCAGTCTCAGTGACAGAGTAAGATCCTGCCTGAAATAGAAAAGCAAACAGGAAAAAGCCCAATTCTCAGACAATAAAACTGTAATGTATATTTTTCTATAACAGTGCAGTGAAATGTAGACTAAAATGAAAAGGGAAAAAAAATAAATAAAGGAACCCTAAAAGCATACACACATCTCTTCAGGCTTTGTTCATAAAGCAGGCCTCTCTACTTGGCCCCTAAATGGAGGTATAAGAGTGTGATTAGGTTTTGAAGGAGGGAAATATTACTGAGGTAAATTTGATTCTACCCCATTAAGTTTCAAAAAGAGGTCAAACTGAAGGGGACAACATGCTAAAGTAGCATTGGCAGAGAGTTGCTTGGGTAGATTGAGTTTGACAAGGTGGAGAACTCACTGAGATGTCGAAGAACTTATGACATCATTGCTTTGGCTCTAAAGGCATAGGAAACCAAAGATCTTTAAGCAGTCCTGGTAAGCAGGCTATTTATTGGAACTTTTTTTTGAGTGAGCTGTTAGTTTTCATGTAAAAAAAAAAAAAAAAAAAAAAAAAAAAAAAAAAAAAAAACTGATACAGTATTGCCTTTCTCAGAAAGCATTTTCTGTAGCAATCAGCTAAGTTATTTGCTTTCTTGGTCTTGTTGTTGTTTTTTTTTTCTTTTTTAACACAGTATCAGAAAATTTTGCTTAATTTCCATTTTCAGTGCTAACAGAGTTTTGCTATTTAGGATAAGTTAATATATATTTTTTCTAAACTGCAGCCTGTAGATATTCCCAAAACTTATATAGGGTAAAGCAATGAAATAAGAAGGTCATTCCAAGATTTCATCGCAGATAGACTGTAATTAGAGGACTTTGCTGTAAGCCACAGACCCATAAATGTCAATAATCAAGGGGAGAAATATTGTAGTGTAAAGGATTCAGTGAAGGGGGTTTCTGTAAAGACAAAATCAAGTATAAATAATAGCCTGCCTCACTTCTTCTTAATAGTATATAAATGATATTTACACACAAAATTAAGAAAGAATAGAGAAAAAGAAAGCATATGAGGTCTGTTTGAAGACACAGAGAGAAACAGATCAAGAAAATAAATCAAGGAAAATGAGAAAAAACTGACAAGAATTTTCAAAGGAAATAAGAAAATAGTTTCTATGGCATCTAAAGAGTTTGTCAGATTTTTTGAAGAGATCAAGGAAGAAATACAGGATGTCAAAGACAAAATCATTAGGTATCCAAGTGAAATGATTACATGAGCAAATTTCAAGAAAATAATGAAAACATAAAAGCCATATTAGAAATAGCAGAAAAATCAAATAAACATGAATTAAAACTGTGTTTTACACAATACATACTGTGGAAAATAAAAACAAGCATAAAATACAAAAAAGACCATAGATGTGTAATGTTAGACTGATACATTAATAATGAATATTTCTTAAAAAGTGAACAACACATAGAATATATTTTAAAATATCAAAGATACAGATTATGACATGCAAGAATACCTGTTTTGGAGATTGAAAGAAAATATTGTGATCTAAAAAAAATGATTCAAAGTTTTAAAAACATTTGAAAATCAATACAGAAGAAAGTCATGAATGGAATTGGGTGGAATAGAGATTAGACTCAGACTTTTCATAGCAATTCTTTATGACAGTACATATTGGCAAAATGTCTAAAAATTTAGAAATGAATGTATGATGAATAATTTCATGTCAATAAAATTTTCCTTTAGTTATAAACATAGAAAGCAGACAAATTAACACTTTCAAGATCTTAAGGAATAGAGTACTCATTAACTTTTTTGAAATTAAATATAAACTTTATTACTAAGTAAGAAAATTCAGCAAACCAAAAAAATAACTCAAAAGACTTAGAAATGGAAAAGGATGGCTGGGTGCGGTGGCTCACACCTGTAATTCCAGCACTTTGGGAAGCCGAGGGGGGAGGATCACCTGAGGTTAGGAGATTGAGATCAGCCTGGCTAACATGATGAAACCCTGTTTCTACTTAAAAAAAGTACAAAAAATTAGCTTGGAGTGGTGGTGCACACCTGTAATCCCAGCTACTTGGGAGGCTGAGGCAGGATATTCGCTTGAACCAGCGAGGAGGTTGCAGTGAGTCAAGATTGTGCCACTGCACACCAGTCTGGAAAACAAGAGCAAAACTCAAAAAAAAAAAAAAGTAAAGAAAGAAAGAAGGAAGGAAGGAAAGAAGGAAGGAAGGAAGGAAGGAAGGAAGGAAGGAAGGAAGGAAGGAAGGAAGGAAGGAAGGAAGGAAGGAAAAGAAATGGGAAAGGTTTGGGAAAGAGAACTGATTGTGAATAACGTACTTAACTGTAAAACTAAAGCTATCCACCTTGTGGATTTATAAAATATAAATGACATAAACATTTGAAGAATAAATACACAATATAACCTGTATATGCAGACTGCATACATAATACATATAATACACACATAAAGCATATAACACGTACTTACATTACATATTTAAAATTAGGATGCAGGAAAGGAATGTTGGAGAAAGTATGATGATACTAACTTATTTTGACTAATTTTAATAGAAACTTACTAATATGTCATTACCTTTGAAAAAAATATAGGTGAAAAGTATAATCAAAATCTCTATTTAATAACATTATTTTGTAATTATATGTTTCTTGTTTAAAATACTTAAAAATTATTCCTAGATTGCTTTTTTCTTCTTGAAATTTCAAATAACAAGAATGGAGTTTTACTAAATATCAGCACATATAACATATTTTATGTAATACATAGTATAAATAACCTACATGTAATGTTACACTGTAAAGTGATACATATATGTATACTAATACATATAATATAAACTGCTATTTATATTGTAAATACTCTGTGTATTTTAATACTATATACAAATTATATATGCTACTATATTTAATACTACACTATCATACAGGGGACTTCAAAAAAAAAAGTACATGGAAAATGGAAGGAAAATATAAAAATAAGAAATATAAACTTTGTTTCTCAACCAAATTCAAGCCAATTTGTAAGGGATGATAGGATACTAATGCTACATACTTAAAAGAATTTTTAAGATTAAGAAATAAAAAGAAGCTAGAAATAACCAAATTAAGACTTTAAGGTGGATGCTTAATGATTTCTCACTGACACTGTTAGAAATTTGCCCTTGTTTGATGAGAGGAATGAGCAGGAGCATTGTCATGGTGGAAAATAACTCTCTCGTGACGATTTCCTGGGAGTGTTCCTCACAAATCTTTGGTTAACTTTCTCAAAGCATTCTCATAATAAGCAGGTGCTATCATTCTTTGGCCTTCCAAAAAGTCAACAAGCAAAGTGCTTTGAGCATCTCAAAAAGCTGTTGCCATGATCCTTGCTCTTAAACCATCTGCTTTTGCTTTGCTAAATAACTTTCATCTTTTGGTACCCATTGTTTTGCTTATGCTTTGTCTTCAGGATGGTAAAACTGTGTTTTACCTCGTCACAATTATTTGAAGATTTGATTCAGGATCTTGATCCCACTTGTTTACAATTTAAAGCAAGTCTTCTCTTTTCTGTAGCTATCTGGAAGGAGTGGTTTGGGCACCCATCCAGTGGAACATCTGCTCTCCTTTAATTTTTCACTAAGAAATATGTAAGATGACCAGAGTGAGATGTCCGTGGTACTGGATATTGTTTGTGCCACTAATCATCAGTCCTCTTTACTGAGGGCACGGACAAGATTAACTTTTTCTTCCCAAATAGATGTGTATGGTCTGCTGCTATTAGCTTTATCTTCAACATTTTCTCATTTCTACTTAAATCATATTATCCATTTGTAGGCTGCTAATTTCTTCAGGATGTTGTTCCCACAAATTTTGGAAAGCATACATGATTTCACCATTCTTCAACTCAAGCTTTACCATAAATTTGATGTTGATCTTGCTTAAATTTTAGCATAATCCATGTTGTTCTGATAAGGGTTCTTTTCAAACGAATGTGTTATCTTTCTCAGTGCTTCAAACTAGACCCTGTTCAGCTATGCTATAACAAGTTAATATGAGTTTATTTTGGCACAAAAGAAAATTTTAAACCGATGCATAGTGTTTTATCATAATATGCATTTTTCCATGAACTTTTTGAAGACAACTATGATAAAGTTATATTCATTCTACCCACATTTTGAAAATTTATCATTTTATTTTCTGTGACCAAATTAGAACATGGTGGCATTTGTGTATCCTCTATGTAACATATAGATTACACATTTTGGGAGAATTTGTAAGTGCTCTCCTGTCCCCACAGCCCCAGACTATGACTACACTTGTATTTCATGATGCATAGTAGACATTATTGTCTCCAAGAAACTAGTTTTGAATGTTCGAGATGTATTAAGTTTGTATTTTTTTGTTTTCATAAAATTCTATGTATACTTTATTAGATACTTTCCTGTGTTACAAATGTGAAAGAACATCAACATTTATCTCTAAAGTCCTAATACCTAGAAAAGTGTCTGGGTTATATTAGACATTTGACAAAATGGCTGTTTTGTTTCTTGTTTAAATATTTATTGTTCTGGGGGGGCGGAGCAAGATGGCCGAATAGGAACAGCTCCAGTCTCCAACTCCCAGTGCGAGCGACACAGAAGACCGGTGATTTCTGCATTTTCAACTGAGGCACTGGGTTCATCTCACTGGGGAGTGCCGGACGATCGGTGCTGGTCAGCTGCTGCAGCCCGAACAGCGAGAGCTGAAGCAGGGCAAGGCATCGCCTCACCTGGAAAGCGCAAGGGGGAAGGGAATCCCTTTTCCTAGCCAGGGGAACTGAGACACACAACACCTGGAAAATCGGGTAACTCCCACCCCAATACTGCGCTTTAAGCAAACAGGCACACCAGGAGATCATATCCCACACCTGGCCGGGAGGGTCCCACACCCACGGAGCCTCCCTCATTGCTAGCACAGCAGTCTCTGATCTACCGCAAGGCAGCAGCGAGGCTGGGGGAGGGGCGCCCGGCATTGCTGAGGCTTAAGTAGGTAAACAAAGCTGCTGGGAAGCTCGAACTGGGTGGAGCTCACAGCAGCTCAAGGAAACCTGCCTGTCTCTGTAGACTCCACCTCTGGGGACAGGGCAATAACAAACACAGCCGAAACCTCTGCAGACGCAAACCACTCTGTCTGACAGCTTTGAAGAGAGCAGTGGATCTCCCAACACGGAGGTTGAGATCTGAGAAGGGACAGACTCCCTGCTCAAGTGGGTCCCTGACCCCTGAGTAGCCTAACTGGGAGACATCCCCCACTAGGGGCAGTCTGACACCCCACACCTCACAGGGTGGAGTACACCCCTGAGAGGAAGCTTCCAAAGCAAGAATCAGACAGGTACACTTGCTGTTCAGAAATATTCTATCTTCTGCAGCCTCTGCTGCTGATACCCAGGCAAACAGGGTCTGGAGTGGACCTCAAGCAATCTCCAACAGACCTACAGCTGAGGGTCCTGACTGTTAGAAGGAAAACTATCAAACAGGAAGGACACCTACACCAAAACCCCATCAGTACATCACCATCATCAAGACCAGAGGCAGATAAAACCACAAAGATGGGGAAAAAGCAGGGCAAAAAAGCTGGAAATTCAAAAAATAAGAGTGCATCTCCCCCGGCAAAGGAGCGCAGCTCATCGCCAGCAACGGATCAAAGCTGGACAGAGAATGACTTTGACGAGATGAGAGAAGAAGGCTTCAGTCCATCAAATTTCTCAGAGCTAAAGGAGGAATTACGTACCCAGCGCAAAGAAACTAAAAATCTTGAAAAAAAAGTGGAAGAATTGATGGCTAGAGTAATTAATGCAGAGAAGGTCATAAACGAAATGAAAGAGATAAAAACCATGACACGAGAAATACGTGACAAATGCACAAGCTTCAGTAACCGACTCGATCAACTGGAAGAAAGAGTATCTGCGACTGAGGATCAAATGAATGAAATGAAGCGAGAAGAGAAACCAAAAGAAAAAAGAAGAAAAAGAAATGAACAAAGCCTGCAAGAAGTATGGGATTATGTAAAAAAACCAAATCTACGTCTGATTGGGGTGCCTGAAAGTGAGGGGGAAAATGGAACCAAGTTGGAAAACACTCTTCAGGATATCATCCAGGAGAACTTCCCCAACCTAGTAGGGCAGGCCAACATTCAAATCCAGGAAATACAGAGAACGCCACAAAGATACTCCTCGAGAAGAGCAACTCCAAGACACATAATTGCCAGATTCACCAAAGTTGAAATGAAGGAAAAAATCTTAAGGGCAGCCAGAGAGAAAGGTCGGGTTACCCACAAAGCGAAGCCCATCAGACTAACAGCAGATCTCTCGGCAGAAACTCTACAAGCCAGAAGAGAGTGGGGGCCAATATTCAACATTCTTAAAGAAAAGAATTTTCAACCCAAAATTTCATATCCAGCCAAACTAAGTTTCATAAGTGAAGGAGAAATAAAATCCTTTACAGATAAGCAAATGCTTAGAGATTTTGTCACCACTAGGCCTGCCTTACAAGAGACCCTGAAGGAAGCACTAAACATGGAAAGGAACAACCGGTACCAGCCATTGCAAAAACATGCCAAAATGTAAAGACCATCGAGGCTAGGAAGAAACGGCATCAACTAACGAGCAAAATAACCAGTTAATATCATAATGGCAGGATCAAGTTCACACATAACAATCTTAACCTTAAATGTAAATGGACTAAATGCTCCAATTAAAAGACACAGACTGGCAAACTGGATAAAGAGTCAAGACCCATCAGTCTGCTGTATTCAGGAGACCCATCTCACACGCAGAGACACACATAGGCTCAAAATAAAGGGATGGAGGAAGATTTACCAAGCAAATGGAGAACAAAAAAAAGCGGGGGTTGCAATACTAGTCTCTGATAAAACAGACTTTAAACCATCAAAGATCAAAAGAGACAAAGAAGGCCATTACATAATGGTAAAGGGATCAATTCAACAGGAAGAGCTAACTATCCTAAATATATATGCACCCAATACAGGAGCACCCAGATTCATAAAGCAAGTCCTTAGAGACTTACAAAGAGACTTAGACTCCCATACAATAATAATGGGAGACTTCAACACTCCACTGTCAACATTGGACAGATCAACAAGACAGAAAGTTAACAAGGATATCCAGGAATTGAACTCATCTCTGCAGCAAGCAGACCTAATAGACATCTATAGAACTCTCCACCCCAAATCAACAGAATATACATTCTTCTCAGCACCACATCGTACTTACTCCAAAATCGACCACATAATTGGAAGTAAAGCACTCCTCAGCAAATGTACAAGAACAGAATTTATAACAAACTGTCTCTCAGACCACAGTGCAATCAAACTAGAACTGAGGACTAAGAAACTCAATCAAAACCGCTCAACTACATGGAAACTGAACAACCTGCTCCTGAATGACTACTGGGTACATAACGAAATGAAGGCAGAAATAAAGATGTTCTTTGAAACCAACGAGAACAAAGATACAACATACCAGAATCTCTGGGACACATTTAAAGCAGTGTGTAGAGGGAAATTTATAGCACTAAATGCCCACAAGAGAAAGCAGGAAAGATCTAAAATTGACACTCTAACATCGCAATTAAAAGAACTAGAGAAGCAAGAGCAAACACATTCGAAAGCTAGCAGAAGGCAAGAAATCACTAAGATCAGAGCAGAACTGAAGGAGATAGGGACACAAAAAACTCTCCAAAAAATCAATGAATCCAGGAGTTGGTTTTTTGAAAAGATCAACAAAATTGACAGACCACTAGCAAGACTAATAAAGAAGAAAAGAGAGAAGAATCAAATCGACGCAATTAAAAATGATAAAGGGGATATCACCACCGACCCCACAGAAATACAAACTACCATCATAGAATACTATAAACACCTCTACGCAAATAAACTGGAAAATCTAGAAGAAATGGATAATTTCCTGGACACTTACACTCTTCCAAGACTAAACCAGGAAGAAGTGGAATCCCTGAATAGACCAATAGTAGGCTCTGAAATTGAGGCAATAATTAATAGCCTACCAACCAAAAAAAGTCCAGGACCAGATGGATTCACAGCTGAATTCTACCAGAGGTACAAGGAGGAGTTGGTACCATTCCTTCTGAGAGTATTCCAATCAATAGAAAAAGAGGGAATCCTCCCTAACTCATTTTATGAGGCCAACATCATCCTGATACCAAAGCCTAGCAGAGACACAACAAAAAAAGAGAATTTTAGACCAATATCCCTGATGAACATCGATGCAAAAATCCTCAATAAAATACTGGCAAACCGGATTCAGCAACACATCAAAAAGCTAATCCACCATGATCAAGTGGGCTTCATCCCTGGGATGCAAGGCTGGTTCAACATTCGCAAATCAATAAACATAATCCAGCATATAAACAGAACCAAAGACAAGAACCACATGATTATCTCAATAGATGCAGAAAAGGCTTTTGACAAAATTCAACAGCCCTTCATGCTAAAAACTCTCAATAAATTCGGTATTGATGGAACGTACCTCAAAATAATAAGAGCTATTTATGACAAACCCACAGCCAATATCATACTGAATGGGCAAAAACTGGAAAAATTCCCTTTGAAAACTGGCACAAGACAGGGATGCCCTCTCTCACCACTCCTATTCAACATAGTGCTGGAAGTTCTGGCTAGGGCAATTAGGCAAGAGAAAGAAATCAAGGGTATTCAGTTAGGAAAAGAAGAAGTCAAACTGTCCCTCTTTGCAGATGACATGATTGTATATTTAGAAAACCCCATTGTCTCAGCCCAGAATCTCCTTAAGCTGATAAGCAACTTCAGCAAAGTCTCAGGATACAAAATTAATGTGCAGAAATCACAAGCATTCTTATACACCAGTAACAGACAAACAGAGAGCCAAATCAGGAATGAACTTCCATTCACAATTGCTTCAAAGAGAATAAAATACCTAGGAATCCAACTTACAAGGGATGTAAAGGACCTCTTCAAGGAGAACTACAAACCACTGCTCAGTGAAATAAAAGAGGACAAAACAAATAGAAGAACATACCATGCTCATGCATAGGAAGAATCAATATCGTGAAAATGGCCATACTGCCCAAGGTTATTTATAGATTCAATGCCATCCCCATCAAGCTACCAATGAGTTTCTTCACAGAATTGGAAAAAACTGCTTTAAAGTTCATATGGAACCAAAAAAGAGCCCGCATCTCCAAGACAATCCTTAGTCAAAAGAACAAAGTTGGAGGCATCACGCTACCTGACTTCAAACTATACTACAAGGCTACAGTAACCAAAACAGCATGGTACTGGTACCAAAACAGAGATATTGACCAATGGAACAGAATAGAGTCCTCAGAAATAATACCACACATCTACAGCCATCTGATCTTTGACAAACCTGAGAGAAACAAGAAATGGGGAAAGGATTCCCTATTTAATAAATGGTGCTGGGAAAATTGGCTAGCCATAAGTAGAAAGCTGAAACTGGATCCTTTCCTTACTCCCTATACGAAAATTAATTCAAGATGGATTAGAGACTTAAATGTTAGACCTAATACCATAAAAATCCTAGAGGAAAACCTAGGTAGTACCATTCAGGACATAGGCATGGGCAAAGACTTCATGTCTAAATCACCAAAAGCAACGGCAGCAAAACCCAAAATTGACAAATGGGATCTCATTAAACTAAAGAGCTTCTGCACAGCAAAAGAAACTACCATCAGAGTGAACAGGCAACCTACAGAATGGGAGAAAATATTTGCAATCTACTCATCTGACAAAGGGCTAATATCCAGAACCTACAAAGAACTCAAACAAATTTACAAGAAAAAAACAAACAACCCCATCCAAAAGTGGGCAAAGGATATGAACAGACATTTCTCAAAAGAAGACATTCATACAGCCAACAGACACATGAAAAAATGCTCATCATCACTGGCCATCAGAGAAATGCAAATCAAAACCACAATGAGATACCATCTCACACCAGTTAGAATGGCGATCATTAAAAAGTCAGGAAACAACAGGTGCTGGAGAGGATGTGGAGAAATAGGAACACTTTTACACTGTTGGTGGGATTGTAAACTAGTTCAACCATTATGGAAAATAGTATGGCGATTCCTCAAGGATCTAGAACTAGATGTACCATATGATCCAGCCATCCCATTACTGGGTATATACCCAAAGGATTATAAATTATGCTGCTATAAAGACACATGCACACGTATGTTTATTGCAGCACTATTCACAATAGCAAAGACTTGGAATCAATCCAAATGTCCATCAGTGACAGATTGGATTAAGAAAATGTGGCACATATACACCATGGAATACTATGCAGCCATCAAAAAGGATGAGTTTGTGTCCTTTGTGGGGACATGGATGCAGCTGGAAACCATCATTCTTAGCAAACTATCACAAGAACAGAAAACCAAACACCACATGTTCTCACTCATAGGTGGGAACTGAACAATGAGATCACTTGGACTCAGGAAGGGGAACATCACACACAGGGGCCTATCATGGGGAGGGGGGGGATTGCATTGGGAGTTATACCTGATGTAAATGACGAGTTGATGGGTGCAGCACACCAACATGGCACAAGTATACATATGTAACAAACCTGCACGTTATGCACATGTACCCTACAACTTAAAGTATAATAATAATAAATAAATTTAAAAAAAAGCACTTGCTAAGTTGAATCATAAAAAAAAAATTATTGTTCTAAAATAATTTATATTTATTATAAAATTAAAGCAATGAACAATCATTTCAAAATCATCTTGGTTAAAAGTGGTGCACATGATCACAGACATGTGCACATATATTCCTATGGCCAGATCATATAAGATAAAAAGGCAGGCACCATGGTTTCTTACCACATGGGGTAGAGACCACTAGCTATTAATCTAAAACTTGTTCTTCTTTCCGGTCACTTGGCAAAACTACATATCCCAGCTTCACATGCAGTTACATATGGGCATGCAATGGAAGTATGTGTAGAAATAACATGCATTATTCCTATTCAAAACCTTTATCAACACAATGTGGTACTTCCACGCTTTATTTCGCCTTATTTCAGGAAATAGAAAATATAATGTATAAATTTTAAAAATCCATATATAATTCCAATATTAAAGTATTTTAACAAACATATTTTACTTTTGACTGAAAAATAATAATTGTGTATGTTTATGGAGTCCAACGTGATGTTTCAATACATGTGTGAATGGTAGAATGAGCAAATCAGGCTAATCAATATACACATCTCCACCCATAATTATCACTCCATTGTTGTGAGAATATTGAAATCTACTCTTTTACCAGTTTTGAAATATACGATACATTATTGTTAATAATTATAGAGATGTCTGCTATACTATATTACTCGCAGCATTATTCACAATAACCAAAATGTGTTCTCAGTTCTCAGAATCAACAGATGAATGGGTTTTTAAGATGTGGTATATATATACAACGGAATACTAGTAAGCCTTTCCAAATAACAAAATTCTGTCATTTTTGACAACGTGGATGAATCTAGAGGACATTACGCTAAGTGAAATCAGTTTGGCACAAACAAATACTGCCTGATCTCACTTACATGTGGAATCTTAAAAACTCAAACTTACGTAAGTAGAGAGCAGAATGGTGGTTACCAGGGGATGGCAGGAGGATGGGAAGAAAGAAATGTTGGTCAAAGGGTACAACATTTTAATTAGAAAAGAGGAATCAATTTTGGTGCTCTCTTTCACCACAAGGTGACTATAGCTAATATTAAAATTTTATAATTTATCTTAAATATTTTAAAATTTAAGAAAGTCTTTAAAAATTTATAAGTTTAGAAATATTTGACATCCTGTTGTAGTAATTGATTAACTAAAATTCTTCCATACACTTTTCTGCTACATATTCAGGCAGATAGTAACCCATCTATAATTTCCTCCGATTTACAGTTTTCAGTCAGGTATCAAGGTAGATATAAACATACTGTTGATTGAGCTTTCAAAATGAATGTAATCAAATCAAGCATAATATAACTTTGCAATTTTGTTACATAATTGGTGGAGTGGAAGAAGAGCAGGTGATGACTGGGAAGGGTGACATTACCCAGGTCTTAGCATTTCACTGAAGTTTCAGACTGGACTTGTTTTATTCAAGTCTTTATTCCTGAACCCCAGTCTTAGGGCCATTCTTCCTTTTCTGTGTGTGTGGGGTTTTTTTTTTTTTTTTTTTTTTTTTTTTCTTTGAGACGGAGTCTTGCTCTGTTGCCCAGGCTGGAGTGCAGTGGCACAATCTTGGCTCATTACAACCTCCGCCTCCTGGGTTCAAGCGATTCTCCTGCCTCAGGCTCCTGAGTAGCTGGGACTACTGGCGCATGCCGCCATGCCTGGCTAATTTTTGGTATTTTATTAGAGACAGGGTTTCACCATTGTTGACCAGGCTGGTCTCCAACTCTTGAGCTCAGGCATTCCGCCCGCCTGGGCCTCCCAAAGTGCTAGTATTACAGGCGTGAGCCACCTTGCCCTGCGCCTCTTTTCTCTTATCAAGTGGAGTATATTCTTCATTCCACAGGGAACTTGATACTACTGAGAGGTGACAACGTGCTAGCAGGCCTCGCTCTCGGCGCCTCCTCGGCCTCGGCTTCCACTCTGGCAAGGCTTGAGGAGCCCTTCGGCCCCCCACGGCACCGTGGGAACCCTCTCTGAGCTGGCTGAGGCCGGAGCCTCCTCCCTCTGCTTGCCGGGAGGTGTGGAGCGGAGGAGCCAGAGGCCTGGGTGGGAACCGGGGCTGCGCGCCGATCGCGGGCCAGTGCGAGTTCCGCCAGCGCGGGCTCCACGGGCCCAGCACACTGAGTCGGCACCGCCGGCCCAGGGCAATGAGGAGCTTAGCACCAGGGTCAGCAGCTGTGGAGTTTGCGCCGGGTCCCCCAGCAGTATTGGCCCTTCCGCACTGCACTCAAATTCTCCAGGCTTTAGCTGCCAGGGGGCAGGGCTCCGGACCCGCGGATCGCCAAGTCTGAGCTCCGCCCCTGTGGTGGGCTCCCACGCGGTCTGAGCCTTAGGGGCGCCGCCCGCTGCTCCCTGGCTGCGGGTCCCATCCACAGCCCAAGGCTTGAAGAGTGCAAATAATGCCCAGGACTGGCAGGCAGCTCCGCCTGCAGCCCTGGTGCAGAATCCACTGGGTGCAGCCAGGTGGGCTCCTGAACTGGATGGGGACTTGGAGAACTTTTTTATCTACACGGAGGAGGATCGTATGTGCACCAGTCACCACTCTGTATCTAGCTAACCTAGCTGAGACTTAGAGGACTAGCACTCTGTGACTGTGTCTAGCTCAAGGATTGTAAATGCACCAATCAGCACTCTGTGTCTAGCTCAGGGTTTGTAAATACACCAATCAGCACTCTGTGTCTAGCTCAGGATTTGTAAATACACCAATCAGCACTCTGTGTCTAGCTCAGGGTTTGTGAATACACCAATTGGTACTCTGTATCTAGCTAACTCTGTATCTAGCTAACTAGCACTCTGCCACTCTGTGTCTAGCTCAAGGATTGTAAACCCACCAATCAGCGCTCTGTCAAAATGGACCAATCAGCTCTCTGTAAAGTGGACCAATCAACTCTCTGTAAAATGGACCAATCAGCAGGATGTGGGTGGGACCAGATAAGGGAATAAAAGGAGGCTGCCTGAACCCGCCACCCTCAATCTTCTCCAGTAGCCTTCCACAGTGTGGTGGGTTTTTCTTTTGGCTCTTTGGATCTACGTGGCCGTTATGAGGTCTTACACTCATCGCCAAGGTCTGCAGCTTTGTTCCTGAAGTCAGCTAGACTACAAACCCACCAGGGAATAACAAGTAACTCCAAACAACTCCAGATGCGCTGCCTTCAAGAGCTGTAACACTCACCAGGAAGGGCTACAGCTTCATTCCTGACAGAGACCAGGAACCCACCAGAAGGAAGAAGCTCCAGACACATCTGAATGTCTGAGGGAACAAACTGTGAACACACTATCTTTAAGAGCTGTAACACTAACTGCGAGAGTTCGTGGCTTCATTCTTCGAAGTCAGTGAGACGAAGAACCCACAAATTCTGGACACACTACGTCAAAGTATATTTAGCAGCAAAGCCCATCTCCCTATACAAATTTATTATACAGGTTCTAAAAATGATAAATTTTGTCAGAGAGAAATGAATGATACTAATTTAAATGTCAAAGAAAGCTGAAAGAAACTATCTTATGTGTGTTGTATGATCTTTTCCCCTTACAAAATGGTAAAAGTCGTAGAATATTGTAAGAAGACTGTTGTACGTCTTTCCTATAATTAACACATCAAATTTTCCTCGTGTATTTGAGAAACTTACAAAACCCGAAATTTTAATTTTGCAGAAAGACTGCTTAGCACACTGCTTTGATAAGCTTCTCTATCTCCCAAAAAGATCCTATGAACATAGGAATTTTCCCTCATCTTAAATTTTTTTTACATATTTTCTACTCCCAAAAATTTTGCGTAGTGAAGTGATGGTGCCTTTTATTACTTCTACTTTTATTGTCTTAAAAATAAACATATCCTAAGTGTATTTTGCTATTCGTTTTAAAATAATAAAGGTTAAAAAAGACTTAGGTAATTTATAAAGGTGTTCTTATATGATCTGAAACTCTCGTTATGCTAATATCCCTGACTTCCTTTATTGACGGTAATTGAAGGTTTCGCTATCTTCTCATTATTTACTTTTGTTAATGAGATTGTCATGCTCTGATAAGTGCAACCTGCAAGGATGCTGCGCATATATAGAAAGAGATGCACAGAGGCAGTGAGGCATCTAGTATGTGAGTGAAGACATTTTAGGTTGGAGGTAGATTTTCCAGCCACAGTTGCCTATAAACTTTGTCTTGATCAGAGAGTTACTCAACCATGACGTTTCCAAATTTTTGATCTGCAAATTCATAAGCAAAACAGAGTATTCATGTTTAGTCACTAGGTTTGTGGAGAGATTTTACACAGAAGTAGAAAAGAACAAGAAAGTTAATCTCATTGCATTTCAGTTTCCTCAACTGTAAGATGAAGGTTGATAATAATCCCTCATAAGGCCATTGTTATCATTAAATAGGATTTATAATGTACACACAAGCACAGGTATACACATATACACACAAACATGAAAAAGGGGTCATAAAAATCAGAATATTTTTAAAAAATCTGTTATGTGTACTGACCATAACTGTTTGATAATTCTGTTGCTATCAGAATAAATATCCCATTGGAGTGTCTGATTTCCTCAGTGGTATGATAATAAATAAAATCATAATATAAACCAATCCACATTGATAGTCTACTGTAATTAACTTTAAAAATTTGAGGTGTTTTCAGACTCGTGAACATACTTATGTGCAATAAGTAATGAATCTTTTGATTCTGTTTGGATATTTATAGGATGACAAGTGCATTAACCTTAGTTTTGCAAGAAAATAAATTTTCAGAATAGCCTTAATAGTTTAATAAAAGTTTTTAAAAAATATTTTAAGATAGACACCAGGGGACTTCAGGCCTCCTACAAACCAGAGCGGTCACACTCCCACTCAACCGGCACCATGGCCAAGGCAGTGCCCTGCTTCCCACAGACGCCAAGCATGTGGCACACTAGAGCGAGTGCACATTAGCAGTGTTCTGTTGCTGCCAGAGGCAAAATCTGCATATAAGTGAAGCCATGCAGTTCAAACCTGTGTTGTTCAAAGGTCAACTGTATACAGAGAGCAATGGTTACTAGGGTTGGGTTCTGGGGAGAATGGGGAGATGTAGATCAAAGAACACAATGTAACAGCTATTTAGATTAAACAGGTCTAGAATCCAATAAGGACTTCAGGTAATACAATTAAACTGTATTTGAGATTCATGCTAAATGAGTACATTGGAGCTGTTGTTGCTACAAAAACAAACAAACAAAAAAAATGTATAACTATAGGAGATACTGCATACCTTAATTTGCATCCATATAATAATTTTTTTACTACCTGTATGTATTTTATAACATCATGTTGTATACCTTAAATATATAGCATAAAATTTGTTTTAAAATACTTTTTTAAAATGAAAATTTAATTGATATTTTAAAATGCTTTATTTTTGTCAAGATTAAATACCCATTGAGAAATTTTTCTAACTTCTTAGATATTTGAAATAATTCATCCCTAATAACACTAGGACATTAGAAACAGAATTTCATACAAATCAACTGCTCAACTATTGAGTTAAATACCATAAGACAAAATAGAAACAAAATAGGAAAATGACATTCAATTGGTAAGAAAAAAGCCATCTTTGAATATTTATAGTAGAAATATATTTTTGTTGGTGCTTTGTTCATGTTATAAAAAGAGTATTAAATAGTAATAGGCTGAGTGTGGTGGTTCATGCCTATAATCCCAGCACTTTGGGAGGCTGAGGCAAGCAGATCACTTGAGCCCAGAAGTTTGAGACTAGTCGGAGCAACACAGTGAGACCTCATTTCTACCAAAAGTTGAAAAACAAACAAAAACTTAGCTGGAGATGGTAGTGCACACCTATAGACCCAGCTGCCTGGGGGGCCAGGGTAGGAGGGGTACACGACCCGGAAATTCAAGGACGTAGTGAGCTGTAATTGTGCCACTGCAATCCCGCCTGGGCACAAAGTGAGACCCCATCTTGAGAAAATAAAAAAAAGTATTAGTAGTAACATATGTAATGGGTTGTTTCCTTATAAAGCATATCTCTCAATTAAATTTTATTATTTTCTTTGTCTTATAGGTAAATAAAGAAAAGTTCTATAAATAGTAAGAATGGTAGGATCAGAAAAACAAATCAAGATTTCTTCTATTTTTGCAATATGTTTCTAGACAGAGTTAATAAGCTCTTATTGAGATGGGTAGAAAGTATTTAAGATGTTTAAAAAGTAGCTAGGGTTTTAATATTATAATATTCGAACCAGACTAAAAGCTATGAACACATCTTCAGATGTCTATGAGTTAATGATCAATGTGGTTGGGTAGAAAATAGTTAACATTAATTCCAAAAGGTTCAAATTAATCTACATGCATATTTATCTAAAAATATTTGATAGTGGCATAGTAACTCAATGCTTAGTCTTAGCTGTAAAATGAGGTTATAATGTTGATAAATATATTCACAATACCAAAGCATCGCATGTAAGGATGGAAATTTCCTCACAAAGATTGATCATACTCTTAATTCAGAGGCTGTACAAACCTATTTCTCTTTGTGTGGAACATTATTTTCCCAGATATCTGCATAAGCTAATCTATAGCTTCCTTTATGTTTCTGCTTCTATTTATTAGTTTATGCTGGGTTAATAATGAACTTCCAAATTTTATAGCCTTAGTCTAATAATGATATTTGACATGTCCAATCACGTTTTGTTTCTAGTACTTATCATCTACTCCATTCTAACTTAAATAATAATTGAAATAAAGGAGAGCAATAAATCAACATCACTGTTTCTACTGCAATCCTCTTTGTGCATCAAATTTCCCATCATTTCCTTTCTCCCATATTTAGAATAATCAACTTATTCCCAGTGGAAGTAAACAAAAATTCCATCCAGACATTGAATCTGTGGCATAGCCTGGGATTCAATTGTGATATGTGGTAAACTCTACATCCAGTCCAGCTGGGTTTCTTACAAACTGAAAAAGAAAAATTTTTTATTTCCCCAATTCCAAATAATGCAGAATTTAGAAATACAAACAGAAATAACAAATATTTGAAAAGGAAATGACTGGAAGATATCCAGCAATTACTCTAGCAATTATGAGAGTTCTACCCTTGGAATGCTAAATATGTCTTAACTAGGCATTGATTTTGCTCCCTGGAAGAATTGTCATTTCTAATGTTGCCCTTAGAACTGTCTTCTGGGAGATTCTTTTTTTCCTCTGCATTTATCCTGTTTGGTTACATATGAAGTGTGCTTGGGGATTTCTTTGCTTTCTTTGAGAGACGCACAGTTTTCTCAGTCCTCTCTCTGCCTTAGAAAAATTGAGGTCAAATTGAGGGAGTAAACCAGTCTTTTTTTTTTTTTTTTTTTTTCCTGAGCGAATGTTTTTCTTGTAATTCTTTGCCAAATGACATCAGTAGAAATTGCATTAGTTTGTTGTGGCTGTAATAACAAAACAGAACAGACTGGGTGGCTTAAACAACAGACATTTATTTTCCAACAGTTGTGGAGCCCAGAAGTCCAGGATCAACAGCAATTTAGTTTCTCCCTAGGCCTGGCTCCTTGTTTTACAGGTGGCTCACTTCCCTGTGTCCTCCCATGACCCTTTCTCTGCGAGTGTGCATCTCTTGTGTCTCTTCTTATAAGGACAGCAGTCATACTGGATTAGAGACCCATCCTACGATGTCATTTAACCTTAGTTATCTCTTTAAAGTCCTAAATTCCACATACAGTCATATTGGGGGTTAGTGCTTCAACATAAATTTTTGGGGGTGGATCGGCCAGTCACAATTCAGACCATAACAGCAACAAGCATGTACTATTATCATTGTTCTAACCTATTTCTCTAGAAATACAGTTTTATAGAATATGTGATTTGCCTTCCAAGGAAACTCAGAAGAGAATTTGACCAACTATTTTGGACTATGTACCTAGATAATCATTTTTTTAACTTCTTATAATTATTAATCTTCATTAACTACTGGTTAACCTTTAAGATGCCACCCTATTTTAAGTCACAATTTCTGTATTCGTCAGTACAGGCTAGTGCTGCTATGGTAACAAATTGACACACAAATATTTGTGCATTAACACATTAGTGAATTACATACTTAATTTATTTCACATGATAATTGCTATTTGGGAGTTGGAGCCTGACGGGAGTGATGATATCTCAAATACACAGTCATTCAGGAATACATGCTCATGGAGGACCAACCAATTTACAGTCACAGAGTATAAAATACGTATCTTCTTCAGTTGGCATACCAGAGCAAGGAAAATGTTAAAGCGTCACAAGTGACTTTTAGTACAGCAGCACAGTATAAGCAAGTTATCATAATTTTTACCCATATCTTATTAACCAAAAATAGTCATATACCTCGACTAAGGAAAATACACGATTATAAATCAATATTGGTAGAGAATTGCTAATAAAAATTATCAGAAACATGGAAATCAAAAAAGAGTACTTTCTGTCCTATCAAAGGGATATTGGACATTGCAGATTAAGAAGCTCATCTAAGGATTCTTTAATTGCCTAGGATAAATTTTCTGTTATTTCTTATTTGATAGAGATAAACTCCAGTTATGTTACATGTTAACTTGTAAAGTACTGTTTAGATGAAAAGATGATCCCACAAGTTGTGCTTTATTGTCGTAAAGGATATTAACCAAGGTTTGATCTAGTTTAAAAGTTTTATTCTAACATGTTTTGTTTTCAATATGACTATAAAATATCATATTCTCAAAATACTTTTGGAATCAATGTTACCATCTTCCTTTTCCCTTCTCTAATTAGTAGGTTGAATAAAAGCATTGACATATGTTAATTATATATTTTCTGAAAGTCATATTTTTAACTTCTTTATCATGTTAATTGTTCTGAATGTCATATCTTTTAACTTTTTAATCAAAATACATTTACTGTTGCTGCTGAAACATTATCTGATCAGAAGTACCCCCCAATACAATAAACATTTTATGTCTCTCCATAAATCTTTTGTCACCTGACATATCAGAATTGTATTTATTTATAACTAATCAGTCATCTTTTACTGCAATAGATACACAATAAGCATAATAATTATGTTTTCTAAAATTGTACATCCCTAGATTAGAAGTGTCTTCCATATTGTTGGCAATCTATAAAATTTATAGAATTATTTAAGAAAATCATTCTATAACTCAGAAAATAAGCCTATACATTAAGTTTTGTTGCATGAATTTTTGGTCTAATTTAGCAACTACTAACAGCAGGGCTAAATTTCAATTACATCTTCTTTAAGACCTAGAAAGTTAAATTTTTTAAAGTAAAGCAAATGAGAACAAATGGTATCCAAGTTCAATAGATTACACGGGACAAGTATTCTACAATAATGATTCATATAGCATACACATAGTTCGAAAGCACTCCAAAGTCGATATTTGAGCATTAGTGTAATTAGTTGGTTGAGCTTTTCAAGTTTTTTCAATGTGTTTTTTCATGTTTCATGGTTATTTTTTAAAAATATGTATATTGATATTCTCTACTCTTACATATTTCATTGAAGTATATCCAGATTTTTAACTGAGAAGAGAACATAAAATTTATTGTAACTATAAAGATCTCCTTATATGGTTGGCCTTGACGTGAGTTACTAATTTGTAACTTCATATCAGCTCTACAAAATGAATTCTATACAACAATGTTTTATTTACACAAATAGGCAGTCAGCAACTCATTTCTCTAGGTGCCTTAACTTCTCCTTCTGCCACAATACATCTTCATGTTCTACAGGGACACATTTTTTTCTTGTTCCTCCTCATTGATGTTAATGTGCTTTCAAATTCATGCTGACCTGTTTAAAGGCTTGTTTTTAGGAGGACATATTTCTTATGTTTGCTGAGAAGAAAGTAAGATGGATTCATACAGCCCTGCATTCAAGATTAATGTAGTCACATGCCAAAAACTGGCTAGCAGTGCAACCTAGCTTTTCAGTAACCACTTATCATGAAACTTGCACACCATAATATTCACATTACTATTTCCAAGCAGCATAATATCCATGGGACTTCATGAATTTAAAATTTGCTTAGCCTTTTCATTTAAGGAACTGACATTTTGTATTTATCTTCCTCATTTTTCTAATAATTATATTTCATGGCTGACAGAATAACCGCCGTGATGCTCTATTAGCACAGTGATTTCCACTTTCACCCATGGAACCTAAAGTAAATGTTTAAAATTCTAGAAACCTTACATAATGTAATGGAATTCCCATAGTTAAAATGAAATTGATTTGAAAGTTCACTATTCAAACACATTCAACCCGTCTATTTTTATTTTTAAGAAAAAGAAGACAATGTATTAGAAAGTAACTTATGAAGAGTGACTACTAAATTGAATTTAATTCATATGTAATGACACATATAAAATTAATTTAATAATTATTAAAATTTATAACATTTATTATGTGCAAACATTCCACATAATACTTGGGATAAAAATCTGAGATTATTTTCACAGAATATAATATCAGTTATAATACATAACATACCTATCTATCCAGTTTGCTCCCCTACCAATAATCTTATCTCCATCCATTTACCTTCCTGTACTACTCTTCAGAGTATGCTAAATATTCTCTGTTCTTTCTTATCAAAGAGCTCTACATAATATTGTTGTCTAAATAGCATGACTTTTCTCTGCATTCCATCTGATTAACATCTATTTGAATTTCAGAACTTAGAATGAGTACTGCTCCTTCTGGAAAACATTCATTATGAATCTTCAATAGCTACTGGCTAACCTTTAAGATGGCACCTGATATGGTTTGGCTGTGTCCCCACTCAAATCTCATTTTGAATTGTAGTTCCCATAATCTCCAGGTGTTGTGGGAGGGACCCAGAGGGAGGTAATTTTATCACGGGGGTGGTTACTCTCATGCCGTTCCTCTGAGAGCGAGTGACTTCTCACAAGATCCGATGATTTTGTAAAGAGCCTTTCCCCCTTAGGCTCAGAACTTCTTCCTGCTGCCACGTGAAGAAGTGCAGGGGCCTTTGAAAACAGTATGCTGAGAATAGATAGGGCTCAAGGACAGTATCTCCAATTGAACTTTTAATGAACTCCCATAGGCGCCAAGAAGGCGGGCAGATAAAGAAGAGCATAGAAATAAGGAACTGAGTAGAAGGTTACATGTGGGAAAAGAAAGTTTGTTTTGCATTGCATTCTTTCTGCTGACGTGGGGTTTATGGAGTATAAATAAAGTGAGGCGGAGGCTCTGAGTGTGGCCGCCATGTTCTCTGTGTGTCTTTGTCTTTTGAATGTTCTTTCATTCTCCACCAACCCCGGCATGGACCCCAACAAGTGGCGCAGCGAGCAGGGTCAGCACGGGTGAGTAGGGGAGAACAAGAAGGGGAACCCCCTAGGGGCGGGTAAGGGCCGGATATTGTTAAGGGGAACCTTCTTAAGCTTTCATTATGGGAATTCCATCTCTCTGGCCTCAGAATATTTACGCCTGTTTCAAGGACTGTTGCTGTCTATAGGAGTAGAAGTGAAAGAAAAAGACTTTGAAGTGATTGTTTGCCCATGTTGAACAACATTGTTACTGGTTTCAGTATCAGACTAAAGTGCAACTGAATCGCAGAGAATGGTTACAGGTAGTAAAAACTCTGCTTAGAGCTCTCCAGTTAGGGGATATTATGCCTCTAAAATTGTGGACCTTGTGTGACTCTATCACTCAGACATTAGAGTTACTTGAGACTGATTCAGAGTGTGGTAATGTAGCCACAGGAGGAAAGGTATCTGAGGATTTGGAAAAATAAATAAATAAATAAATCTGAAATGGAGCCCATTTGTGCCAGGATAACACAGGATGGGGGGGGGGTTAGCAAAAAGGGGGAAATGAGCCCCCCCAGAAACCAGATTTTGAAGGTTCTTTTTACTTTTTTTGAATCAAGGGAGACAATTGCAAGATTCCGCTGCCGTAACCCATCTTTCCTCACCTCCCTCGGTGATAGTCCCCGCTGACAATTTAAAGGTTTGGTAATGAAGAAGGTAAGTATGTTCAAGGACAAGTTCTAAAACAGGGACGGGGCTATGCTCTTGTCCTTACAAGGAGTGGACCTGAGTGGTTTCCTACAAGATGATTGAAACCCTGTTGAAAAGAAAACTGGATTCAGCATGCTTTTCTTCCTTTGTTAGATGTGCCTCGGCGGGGGACTTATTTCTCTTAGTGAGGCTTTGTATGAATATTGGACTTATATTCCCTTTCCACCCTTGTATCAGGGAGTCGCCTGGGAGGAGGCGGAAATTAAGGTTTTCACCAATAACATTACTTAGATGCCGTCCCCTATATAGACAAGGACAACATAGAACGGAAAACAGCAATTATAATCAGCACATACCAATTTGGAGTGGAAGGACTTCCAATATGTATGGGAAATAGTCCTCATTGTCTCTGAAAATCGCATGAAGCCTGGGCTGTTCCTTATAATCATAGTCATGTGGCTGCTAATACTGTTATTATTGTAACTAGAAGGTTTTAATATAATCATACTATATATAGTAATGAAACTATTCCTAGTTCTTTACTTTTTTGTCCTATTCTAGAGGTTTCTCCTAATATTGAGGTGCTGGAGTGACAACAATGTCGGGGAACTAAACCCCGGATTTTATTAGAATACAATGGAATGTAAATAACTGATTGGAGTGTGCACGGTGATTTTCAAATAAAATTTAGTCACATACCTTTGAAATGACACTGGGTAAATAAAAGTATTGCTGCTAACAGTAATGAAACCTTGGTATGGCGTGAAGGAGGCCTGAAGTACAGAGTCATCTTTGGAAGTTGTTAGCTGCAGGCGATGCCATTAGCACTTTTGTGGGGAATATGTCCCTTAATCTTTCTAACCCAACTAACTCCTTTCATATTCCGTTATATCGAAATACCTCCTGATATATTATTGCTTGTGTCCATAAGCCCTACCTATTATTAGCAGGGAATTTGACATGGGATAATGATACGGGGATTGTTAATTGTACAGATATGTGTACATTTTTGTCTTGCCTCAATCATTCCTGGTGGCACAACTTTACTGGGGATGTTTATATCCTCAGGGCTCATAAGGAAATTTGGCTACCTGTTAACCTTATGCGACCGTGGGGGGCATCACTTCTTGAAACTTATATTTGGACTTCTCTCCAGCGAACCTGCCGTGCCCTTGGACCTATAATTGCCTCGGTGATGAGTCTTGTTGCCACCGCCTCCACTGCAGCCGTAGCAGGGCTCGCTCTACATCAAAGTATACAAAATGCTGAATTTGTGCAGCAATGGCACAAACAATCTCACCGGTTATGGCTTCAACAACGAAACATTGACTCTCAACTTGCTGAAAGATTGGACAACATGGAGCAAGCATTGACATGGCTTGGAGATCAGCTCACTGTACTCAGTACTCAGATGACATTACAATGTGATTGGAACTCCACTCAATTTTGTGTAACACCTGTGCCTTTTAACGTCTCTCAAAATTGGACCGTAATCCGAAAATTATTCGTAGGCCATAAAAATATTAGTTTGGACATCCAAGAGCTCACTCAGAACATTTCCGAAGCATTTCGACAACAATTACATGTGTTGTCTGAACCGTAACCCTGCAGAAGCTTCAGCGCCTTGCTGCCTTTAACCCATGGACCCAGATGAAAACATGGATTTCTACAATCTCTGGAAGTATATTGCTTTGGGCACTTGGATTGGGTCTACTTCTTTTGGTGATTCGATGCTCCCTCTGTCGCCTCCAAAAACAAAAGAAAACACAGGAACAAATATGGGCTACCTTTTTAGGATTGAGGCAAAACAAAACAAAAAGGGGGAAATGCAGGGGCCTTTGAAAACAGTATGCTGAGAATAGATAGGGCTCAAGGACAGTATCTCCAATTGAACTCTTAATGAACTCCCATAGGCGCCAAGAAGGCGGGCAGATAAAGAAGAGCATAGAAACAAGGAACTGAGTAGAAGGTTACATGTGGGAAAAGAAAGTTTGTTTTGCATTGCATTCTTTCTGCTGATGTGGGGTTTATGGAGTATAAATAAAGTGAGGTGGAGGCTCTGAGTGCGGCCGCCATGTTCTCTGTGTGTCTTTGTCTTTTGTGTGTTCTTTCATTCTCCACCACCCCCGGCACGGACCCCAACAAAGAAGGATGTGTTTGATTCCCCTTCCACCATGATCGTAAGTTTCCTGAGCCCTCCCTAACCCTGCTAAAGAGTGAGTCAATTAAACCTCTTTTCTTTATAAATTACCCAGTCTCAGGTATGTGTTCATTAGCAGCGAGAGAATGGACTAATATACCACCCTATGTTAAGTCACAATTTCTGTATTGGTTAGTATAGGCTGGTTATGCTGTGGTAAAAAATTGACACCCATATATTAGTGAGTTAACACCACAAAGATACATACTTAATTTATTTTACTTGTTAATTGTTATCTGGTAGTTGGAGCCTGAAGGGAGTGGTAATATCTCTAATACATAGTCACTCATCAATGCAGGCTCATGGAGGAATGACCAATTTACAACTATACAGTATAAAATATGTATCTTCCTCAGATGACCAGACTGTTAGGCATTCTTCCTCTTTGCTTCTTCATCATCATGTACATATCTTTATAATCAATATTATATCATATTTTAATTTGTTTGCCTGATCCTCCCACCCCATTCAGACTCTACTGTCCTTGAAGACAGTGACTGTATTTAATTCATCTCTCTAGTTCAATACTTCAAGGACTCCTATTTTTAACTTTTTTAAAGTGGAAAGTAGATATTTACAAGGTTGTATGAAAAAGTTCAGCACAGTTCACCAAAAGGATTCACCAAAATTAATGACAAAGAGCAGCAGAACTCTGTGAAATATTTTCTATCTCATTGGTTAAAAAAGGGTTGCTCATACTTGGTAAAAATACATTAACCATGGAAATGAGGAACCGTTCCTTGGAGTGAAATTTAAAGGATGTTTAAATGACAGCACATGACAGGGAAAAACTGGTGATGTAGAGTACGTAATGTGTAAAAAAATGACAAGGCTTACTTTTGTACTGGAGCCAGACTCTTTTACTATTTTGACTGGCTTGTGGTAGGAGCCTCCCTCCAGAGCAAAAGAAATTGAGTAGCAATAAAATTGAAAGTTAAAATCTCATTTTTCTTTTTTTAGCTTTTCTGCTTGTCTGATAAACTAAGTCCTAGAGTTTACTATATTGTCTTCAGATTCATAATTTGTACTTGAGAATCAGAGGAACTTTAAAATGCCTGCCACAACTGAGACATTTTAAAATGCTCGAAGAAAGTCTGATTCAATAAATTAAATAATGATTCAAATGATGAATTTTGTTCCTGCCTTTGAAGAAGAAACAAAATACCTCCAATGATGTATCTATTACACGACTGTTTCTCTTTTTATGAACACTAATACTATACAAATTGTTAACACTATAGCATTTCAGATAATTTGAATCCCTTAAGCCTATTTTAATTCAAATATAGCCATTTATTAATTTGATAGAAAAAGCATTCATCATTTTTCATGTAAATTATTCTTTTCTTCCCACTAATATAGTCCAAGCACCTCATTATATACAAAGGTTACATTGCTGAGGCTGGGTTTCAGGGAGTGAAAATATTTTCTTCATACTGTGAGGTATGTGAAGTGTCTCTATGAAGACAGATCATGACTGAATAATAAAAATGATGAGATAAGTGCTGACCAGGATGACCTTAACACTCCCCTCAGCTTGACGAAATTTTAGACAAGTTTCTCTCTGACCATAGGCCACTGACCTCCCTTTTCTAATGGCATTTACTTTAGAAAACTTGCATTGTAATTTTTTTCTCTGTCCATTTGAGATGTAAATATTTTTCCAGCATCTTGTCAGTTTTACACCCCAGGAATATCTTTCTCGAGGAGCTGGGATTCGTCTCTTCAAAATGTAATCATCAAGAAAGACAGTGCCGCTATCTCCCCGGCTCTGTGGAAGGATAGGGGTCTACCTTTGATAAGTACTAATTAGCAAACACTGATGGCCCTCCCCACTAATCCTCCAGTATTTTTCCATTAGCTCACTGCAGCCTTTAAAAATCCTTCTGCCTTTTGTTTCTGTGGAGTTGAGGTCAATCCCTCTACCCCACTGTAATAATCTTGAATAAAGTCTATCTTACCTTTTAAATTTGTATAGTGCAATTTTTCTTTCACAGGGATGATATTTAGGTTATATCTGCACAACTTATCTTTCAAACGCTCAGCTTTCTAACACAATTATAAAAATATGAATATCCTTTTTTGGCTATTTCTCTGAAACACAGGCTAAAATTATACTAATGAATTACATGCTAACACTATGTATATATATGATAAAAACAATACGCTCATTCATATAAATTATTTCTGCTTCCTTAGAAGAAATACATTTTCCAACTAATGATGATCTGTCTTAGTAGTTTTCAACTTTGTGATGGGCTTATTGGAATGTAACCCTATTGTAGGCCAAAGAGCCTCAGGACTTATGATGGTTCACCTTATGACTTACTGATTTTACAAAGGGTTTATCCAGGCATCAAGTGCATTTTTTATTTACAATATTTTTTTAAATTTATGATAGGATTACCAGGACATACCCCCATCAGGAACTGAAGAGTATCTATATTATAATCTAATATTTTAACACAGTATTTGATAATATTGGACACCATCTATATTAACCATACTGTAAGTACATAGAAAGATAATACAAATATTTAAAACATTACAAAATTAAATCTTCTATCAAATATGCATCAAATATATATGGATAGAAAGTAATTAACATTTATTTAAAATTTATTAAACCAGGTCTTCTTTTATATTATCTCGTGTAATCTTCTCAGTTACACTTCACTTATATAAATTGATATCAAAATGTTTGACAAAAAATTAAACATATTATATAATTTAAGATAAGCTAGGATGTGCTGGCATATTTTAAAATAATCCATAATCTCATCAGTTCATCACCTTAAATGTTTATTTATTCTTCATAGAGAGGCCTCAGATATATAGGCCTGTGTTTCTAAGATTAATAACAGAAGGAAGGGGAGTGAAAAACCAAGCACTGCCTCCTAAATGCCTCCCGGCAAAAAGGATGGATATCTATCTACTCTGCTTAACTTTTATGGGCCAAATCAACCACGTGGCCACATTTAAGTTCAATGACGTGAATAAATTTCATCCCTGCATGTTCCCAGAAGTGGTGAGCCACAATGTCTAACATTCATTTTCATATTAACAGTTAGTTACTTGCCTGGACTTAATTACCTTATTTTTAAAATATAGCAATTGAACTAGACACTTAACATATAACACACATGTAATTTTAAATTCTAACACAAATTCAGTGTGACTTTCTAAACTCTTAGCTAGATGCCAGAAATAACAATCCTGTATTGATTATAGTGGCTTCACATTTATATTTTTTTAGTTTGTTTGATTTGATAGTAAACACTAAAGAGAAAATTTAAATAGGAACTTAGCATAAGGACTGTTGAATTGGAAACACAAATTTCATACCTTTGGTTATTGTGTTTCCATTTATTTGACTACTTTAACGTTTTAAAGCTCATGACATTTTCCTGTAATGAAACCACTGGCTTTTGATAATCTGAAGCTCACTTGTGATATTGGTTATTATAATTATTTTCCATTTGCAATGTTTTCATTTTACTATTGCATGAAAATGGAACTAACAGTAGTAGGTTGCAGATTTTATATTCTCTTTTCTCCTATTTTTCCTGTCTATATTAGCTATTTTGTTGAAATACAAATCTGTATCATTTCAGTGGTATATAATTATGAGAAAATTCTATTTTTTATCCCACATACTTTCATTTTAACTTCTTATGCAGAGATATCCTGAAAGGATATCAATATTCATCCAAAAGAAACTAAAATTACTAAAAGTAAAAAACTTAAAGTATCAGGACTCAGAAAAAACTCTCAAGAATTCACTCTCAAATATTTGCCAATATTTACAAATTGTTTTCCCAAAGAACAAATTGTTGCCAGATTCTCTGTTGCAAATGAATATATACACCCACACAGTCAATCCAAGAGAACATAGATGTCTCACAGAAAAATTTTCCGTGGCCGGGCACGGTGGCTCAAGCCTGTAATCCCAGCACTTTGGGAGGCCGAGGCGGGTGGATCACGAGGTCAGGAGATCGAGACTATCCTGGCTAACATGGTGAAACCCCGTCTCTACTAAAAATATAAAAAACTAGCCGGGCGTGGTGGCGGGCGCCTGTAGTCTCAGCTACTTGGGAGGCTGAGGCGGGAGAATGGCGTGAACCCGGGAGGCGGAGCTTGCAGTGAGCCGAGATCACGCCACTGCACTCCAGCCTGGGAGACACAGCGAGACTCCGTCTCAAAAAAAAAAAAAAAAAAAAAAAAAAAATTTCCGTGCTCCTTTTGTGGTTATTTTTAAACTTACAGGTTTTCTTCGTCCTCATATTGACCCTTTCAAAAAGAACTGCAGTTCCCTGTCCCATACCACATCGGCGAGGGCTTTATTAGTATCAGTCTTCATTGGTTTTCTGCTTCTGTTTTTCGCCTTGGCACTGATGATTCTCTGACCTACAGCAATGTTCAAAAGTTTCTAGGTAAATGCATCTTTAGACCTTTATCGCCTTCAAGCAGAAGCCCCGGTTCTCCTTCCATTCATGAACAAACCTCCTGAAAGTGCAGTCTACGCACACACTGCATCATCTTCTTGCCTCTTCCCATGCCATGTCCGTTCAGTTTCGTTCTTTTCACCAAACTCTAATTAAACCATATCTTTTTAAAAACCAATGTCACTAGCACTCTCTCTAGGACCACTAAATTTTCAAACATAACATGTCTTTCACTGCCTAGATCCTACTTGGGCAACCTTGAGAATTTGGATCCAGCAACTTAATTTGTGGTTTTCAAATTTCTATTTCAAGGAAATAACCTCCTAACATTTTCTGCACAGGGCATTCACTCATTGCCAGTGTTTTTGGGTTCCCATCATCGGTCAGTATTTGTTTTATTCTTCTTTTTACACATTTTAACCCCCGAATTTGTCATAGCATGTTTTTGCTTTTTTTTTTTTTTTCCACTTTCTGTCAATATTTATTTATTTTAAATGTTTGTTTGTTTGCTTTTTGAGATGGAGTTTCACTCTTTTTGCCCAGGCTGGAGTGCAATGGAACGATCTCAGCTCATTGCAACCTCTGCCTCCTGGGTTCAAGTGATTCTCCTGCTTCAGTCTCCTGAGTAGCTGGGAGTACAGGTGCGCACCATCACATCCAGCTAATTTTTTGTATTTTTAGTAGAGACAGGGTTTCACTATGTTGGCCAGGCTGGTCTTGAACTCCTGACCTCAGGTGATCCACCTGCCTTGGCCTCTCAAAGTGCTGGGTTTACAGGCCTGAGCCACCATGCTCAGCCCTCCTCTGTCAATAATTTAAGATGCCGATTTATCTTATTGCATAGATATTTGTTCTTTCTTTATGATATGCAAAAGTTTAATGTGTTTTTTCTTGTTCCATTTTCCTCTTCACTAAAATAATACTATGTTACTACCTAATTGTTGTCCTTCCACTAATTATATTCTTCTCAAAATCTTCAACCTTTTTTGTAATGGTGGGTTTTGTTGTACTTCTCCTAAATTGCAAAATGAAAAGTTCATTCAACCCAATATATTCTTGAATTTGATATTTGCCATTAGATACAGCTAGTGAAAAGCATTCATTTTTAGTCCAAAATGATGCATTTGTCTAGAAATGCCTCCTACAAATCAGGACATTATCATGTAAGACAAAGGTGTTTATCTGTCCATACGGAGTCACAACATATATGAGAAATTCCGGTGTTTATCACGGTCTCTCAAATGTGTTGCCCAGTTACTTTACAGTGTTCTTTAACCCTCCCTGGGCCAGCAGGCTGTCTCGTGCTTCCTAGTTCCATGATTCCAAACATAAAGGCTTTAACATGGGTAACTAAAGTACACATCCAAGACATTAGTTTATGTGTTTATGTGTTTATGTCTTTTTCATTTCTTAGAAGCATTTTTTTTTTCTAGTCCCTTGTCACTTCTCAATCTGGTAAGAGTTTTTAGATGTTACTTTACGGCAGACAGACTAGATTAGGGTACATCCGTATAGCTGTTGTCTTTGGAAGGACCAAATTAACATTTATTAGAAATATTTTAAGAAAGTAAATGATAGGACAAAAGCATTTATGGACATAGAGAAATGCCTTTGAAGAAGCAACAAAGTAATTCTACATTTTCAGTCTATTATTGATTGACTGTAAAGAGATTCCTCAGAAGACTAGATATACAAAGATAGTGATGTTTTTAGATACTTTAGAATTCTGGCTATTCTGACTGGTCTATGAGGTGAGTAGCAGAACTTGTGCAAGATAAAAATCTTAAAGAAAAATCTAGGTTGGCTTGCAAAAGAATCCTTGAAAAATCATTATATAGCAGCAGAGGATTTCAGACCTGGATGTGCCTAAAGATTTGGTCAATGCAAATGATAACATTAACCTATGATTTGATAGTCATATATATTGGTCTTATCTCCAATTGCACTTGACACTATTCCCTGAAACCTGATATGATCCAAGCCAAGAGGCCTCCCCACAAAGTAGGGCTTATATTTAAAGTAGATAAGATAGGGGTAGGAATTGTGTTTAATTATAGAGGACGAAGAAATCTTTCATGTCTGAGTTTTGGGACAGCTGATATTCCCAGCTTTGGTATGCAATTTCCCCAAGCAGTTGGTCCTCAGGCTTAGAATGTTTCCTCCTCTACTTGAAAGGTCATTCATACCCATTACCCCAAAACAAGAGGGAAGCAGCTGGGATACAGGATACTCCTGGTGCAAAATCCAGGTGATGTCCCTGCAAAAAATGTGCATAGAATGAGATTATCCCATGATGAACTGTGGGTTCCTGTCAACACCAAGAAATAGAGACTAAGGACTCTTCCTCAAACCCTTTGCTCTACACTAGTTAGGTTTCCTTTTGACAATATTTCATTTTTTATAGAATTATTTTTGACTTTTGTTTTTTACTTTTCCACTAATTATATTGCTAGGGGAAAATACATCATTAATGAGAATTCATGTCATAAATTCTGTCAGCTCTAGATTTTAATTGTTAATGTATTGTAACTGAAAAAAAAATGTTCATCTGTGACACTAGTGACCAGGAAATCCAGAGTGACAATAATTAAAATGCTTGGATAATTGCAATATACACACTCATACATAAATACTTTAATACACATACACACAACACATTTTGAGCTGAAAGTACAAATTTTTCATAAGTCAAAGATATTTATTAAAGGTCACTGAAGGGTATAATTCATCATCTGTCATACAGGACGATTCATTTTCATGCTCATATTTTTATCACAAATTAAAATATAAGAAGAATTATAATAACCCCAAATCTCTTTTTGTTTCAATAAACTTTTAATTTTAAAATAGCTGTGAATTTACAGAAAGATGTATGGAGTACTCCTGTGTATTCCTTACCAAGCTTACACTGTTGCTTACATTACCATGGTACAATTGTCACAACTAACCAACTTTAGCATGCTACTCTTAGGTAAACCCCTGCTTTATTTTTTTATTTTTTAATAGTTTTTTACATTCGTGTCATTTTTTTTCTATTTCAAGTTTCTTTCTAGGTTACCTTATTGCATTAATTCACTTAGTCATCATGTCTCTTTAAGCTCTTCTGGCCTGTAACCATCATTTTTTCTTTTTCATAACCTCGACAATTTTGATGAGTGGGACTCAGATATTTTGTAGAATGTTTCTCAATTTTGGTCTGTTTGAGATTTTTCTGATTATATTGGGCTTTAAGGTTTGAGAGAAAAATACCATTTAGACAAAATGTCCTTCTGATTACATGATTATCAGGGTTACATGATATAACATGACTTAACGTGGTCGATGTAAACCTTAGCCACTGACTTACGTAGTGTTTGCCAGGTTTCTCCTCTGGGAAATTACTGCCAGTTCCTACTCCACCTTCACCCTCCCACGCCTTTGAATGCACTATTCTTTGGAAGAAAGTAGCTGAATACAGCCCATGCTGGTGGAGTGGGAGAGGATTTAACTCCACTGCTTGGAGGTGCACTTATATAAATTATGTGGAATGTTTCTACATGGAAGATTTATCTGTTGTACCACATTTATTTATTTGATTCTTCATTTATATCAATATGGATTCATAACTATGTATTTTGTGCTTCATGCTATAATCTAGTTCATTATAAATGCTATACAAAATATATGCTATTTATTTTGTTGCTCAAATTGTTTCAGCTTTGGGCATTGGAAGCTCTTTCAGGTTTATGCTTATGTCCCTTAGACATGGCTCTGCATTTTTATTTTTGAAACCTTTTTACATTTTTTGTGACGAAAAGGTGCTCCACCCTCATATTGTATTTCCTCACCAATCTTTAAATCCACACAATCATCCACAGAACTCTTATTCTTTTTATAGAGCATAACATTAGAAACCAAGTTCAGGGCATTGTTTGTGTTCATTGCTGGGTGTAAAATTCTTTTTCTTTATTTTTATTTTTATTTTTATTATACTTTAAGTTCTAGGGTACATGTGTATAATGTGCAGGTTTGTTACATATATATATTTGTGCCATGTTGGTGTGCTGCACCCATCACCTTGTCAGCATCCATCAACTCGTCATTTACATCAGGTATAACTCCCAATGCAATCCCTCCCCCCTCCACCCTCCCCGTGATAGGCCCTGCTGTGTGATGTTCCCCTTCCTGAGTCCAAGTGATCTCATTGTTCAGTTCCCACCTATGAGTGAGAACATGCGGTGTTTGGTTTTTTGTTCTTGCGATAGTTTGCTGAGAATGATGGTTTCCAGCTGCATCCATGTCCCTACAAAGGACACAAACTCATCCTTTTTGATGGCTGCATAATATTCCATAGTGTATATGTGCCACATTTTTTAAATCCAATCTGTGACTGATGGACATTTGGGTTGATTCCAAGTCTTTGCTATTGTGAATAGTGCCGCAATAAACATACCTGTGCATGTGTCTTTATAGCAGCATGATTTATAATCCTTTGGGTATATACCCAGTAATGGGATGGCTGGGTCATGTGGTACTTCTAGTTCTAGATCCTTGAGGAATCACCATATGGTTTTCCATAATGGTTGAACTAGTTTATAATCCCACCAACAGTGTAAAAGTGTTCCTATTTCTCCACATCCTCTCCAGCACCTGTTGTTTCCTGACTTTTTAATGATTGCCATTCTAACTGGTGTGAGATGGTATCTCATTGTGGTTTTGATTTGCATTTCTCTGATGGCCAGTGATGATGAGCATTTTTTCATGTGTCTGTTGGCTGTATGAATGTCCTCTTTTGAGAAATGTCTATTCATATCCTTTGCCCACTTCTTGATGGGGTTGTTCGTTTTTTTCTTGTAAATTTGTTTGAGTTCTTTGTAGGTTCTGGATATTAGCCCTTTGTCAGATGAGTAGATTGCAAAAATTTTCTCCCATTCTGTAGGTTGCCTGTTCACTCTGATGGTAGTTTCTTTTGCTGTGCAGAAGCTCTTTAGTTTAATGAGATCCCATTTGTCTATTTTGGCTTTTCTTGCCATTGCTTTTGGTGTTTTAGACATGAAGTCCTTGCCCATGCCTATGTCCTGAATGGTATTACCTAGGTTTTCTTCAAGGGTTTTTATGGTATTAGGTCTCACATTTAAGTCTCTAATCCATCTTGAATTAATTTTCGTATAAGGAGTAAGGAAAGGATCCAGTTTCAGCTTTCTACTTATGGCTAGCCAATATTTCCAGCACCATTTATTAAATAGGGAATCGTTTTCCCATTTCTTGTTTTTCTCAGGTTTATCAAAGATCAAATGGCTGTAGATGTGTGGTATTATTTCTGAGGACTCTGTTCTGTTCCATTGGTCTATATCTCTGTTTTGGTACCAGTACCATGCTTTTTTGGTTACTGTAGCCTTGTAGTATAGTTTGAAGTCAGGTAGCGTGATGCCTCCAGCTTTGTTCTTTTGACTTAGGATTGTCTTGGAGATGCGGGCTCTTTTTTGGTTCCATATGAACTTTAAAACAGTTTTTTCCAATTCTGTGAAGAAACTCATTGGTAGCTTAATGGGGATGGCATTGAATCTATAAATTACCTTGGGCAGTATGGCCATTTTCACGATATTGATTCTTCCTATCCATGAGCATGGTATTTTCTTCCATTTCTTTATGTCTTCTTTTATTTCACTGACCAGTGGTTTGTAGTTCTCCTTGAAGAGGTCCTTTACATCCCCTTAAGTTGGATTCCTAGGTATTTTATTCTCTTTGAAGCTATTGTGAATGGAAGTTCATCATGATTAGGCTCTCTATTTGTCAGTGACTGGTGTACAAGAATGCTTGTGATGTTTGCACATTAATTTTGTATCCTGAGACTTTGCTGAAGTTGCTTATCAGCTTAAGGAGATTTTGGGCTGAGACGATGGGGTTTTCTAAATATACAATCATGTCATCTGCAAACAGGGACAATTTGACTTCTTCTTGTCCTAACTGAATACCCTTGATTTCTTTCTCTTGCCTGATTGCCCTAGCCAGAACTTCCAACACTATGTTGAATAGGAGTGGTGAGAGAGGGCATCCCTGTTTTGTGCCAGTTTTCAAAGGGAATTTTTCCAGTTTCTGCTCATTCAGTATGATATTGGCTGTGGGTTTGTCATAAAAAGCTCTTATGATTTGAAATACGTTCCATCAATACCAAATTTATTGAGCGTTTTTAGCATGAAGGGCTGTTGAATTTTGTCAAAAGCCTTTTCTGCATCTATTGAGATAATCATGTGGTTTTTGTCTTTGGTTCTGTTTATATGCTGGATTACGTTTATTGTTTTGCGAATGTTGAACCAGCCTTGCATCCCAAGGATGAAGCCCACTTGATCATGGTGGATGAGCTTTTTGATGTGCTGCTGGATCCAGTTTGCCAGTATTTTATTGAGGATTTTTGCATCGATGTTCATCAGGGATATGGGTCTAAAATTCCCTTTTTTTGTTGTGTCTCTGCCAGGCTTTGGTATCAGGATGATGTTGGCCTCATAAAATGAGTTAGGGAGGATTCCCTCTTTTTCTATTGATTGGAATAGTTTCAGAAGGAATGGTACCATCTCCTCCTTGTACCTCTGGTAGAATTCAGCTGTGAATCCATCTGGTCCTGGACTTTTTTTGGTTGGTAGGCTATTAATTATTGCCTCAATTTCAGAGCCTGTTATTGATCTATTCAGGGATTAAGCTTCTTCCTGGTTTAGTCTTGGGAGAGTGTAAGTGTCTAGGAAATTATCCATTTCTTCTAGATTTTCTAGTTTTATTGCATAGAGGTGTTTATAGTATTCTCTGATGGTAGTTTGTATTTCTGTGGGGTCGGTGGTGATATCCCCTTTATCATTTTTTATTGCGTCGATTTGATTCTTCTCTCTTCTCTTCTTTATTAGTCTTCCTAGTGGTCTATCAATTTTGTTGATCTTTTCAAAAAACCAACTCCTGGATTCATTGATTTTTTGGAGGGTTTTTTGTGTCTCTATCTCCTTCAGTTCTGCTCTGATCTTAGTTATTTCTTGTCTTCTGCTAGTTTTGAATGTGTTTCCTCGTGCTTCTCTAGTTCTTTTAATTGTGATGTTAGAGTGTCAATTTTAGATTTTTCCAGCTTTCTCTTGTGGGCATTTAGTGCTATAAATTTCCCTCTACACACTGCTTTAAATGTGTCCCAGAGATTCTTGTATGTTGTGTGTTTGTTCTCATTGGTTTCAAAGAACATCTTAATTTCTGCCTTCATTTCGTTGTGTACCCAGTAGTCATTCAGGAGCAGGTTATTCAGTTTCCATGTAGTTGAGCATTTTTGATTGAGTTTCTTAGTCCTGAGTTCTAGTTTGATTGCACTGTGGTCTGAGAGACAGTTTGTTATAATTTCTGTTCTTGTACATTTGCTGAGGAGTGCTTTACTTCCAATTATGTGGTCAATTTTGGAATAAGTGTGATACCACAGGTGCTGAGAAGAATGTATATTCTGTTGATTTGGGGTGGCGAGTTCTGTAGATGTCTATTCGGTCTGCTTCCTGCAGAGATGAGTTCAATTCCTGGATATCCTTGTTAACTTTCTGTCTCGTTGATCTGTCTAATGTTGACAGTGCAGTGTTGAAGGCTCCCATTATTATTGTATGGGAGTCTAAGTCTCTTTGTAAGTCTCTAAGGACTTGCTTTATGAATATGGGTGCTCCTGTATTGGGTGCATATATATTTAGGATAGTTAGCTCTTCCTGTTGAATTGATCCCTTTACCATTATGTAATGGCCTTCTTTGTCTCTTTTGATCTTTGATGGTTTAAAGTCTGTTTTACCAGAGACTAGTATTGCAACCCCTGCTTTTTTCTGTTCTCCATTTGTTTGGTAGATCTTCCTCCATCCCTTTATTTTGAGCCTATGTATGTCTCTGCATGTGAGATGGGTCTCCTGAATACAGCAGACTGATGGGTCTTGACTCTTTATCCAGTTTGCCAGTCTATGTCTTTTAATTGGAGCATTTAGTCCATTTACATTTAAGGTTAATATTGTTATGTGTGAACTTGATCCTGCCATTATGATATTAACTGGTTATTTTGCTCGTTAGTTGATGCCGTTTCTTCCTAGCCTTAATGGTCTTTACATTTTGGCATGTTTTTGCAATGGCTGGTACCAGTTGTTCCTTTCCATGTTTAGTGCTTCCTTCAGGGTCTCTTGTAAGGCAGGCCTGGTGGTGGCAAAACCTCTAAGCATTTGCTTATCTGTAAAGGATTTTATTTCTCCTTCACTTATGAAACTTAGTTTGGCTGGCTATGAAATTCTGGGTTTAAAATTCTTTTCTTTAAGAATGTTGAATATTGGCCCCCACTCTCTTCTGGCTTGTAGAGTTTCTGCTGAGAGATCTGCTGTTAGTCTGATGGGCTTCCCTTTGTGGGTAACCCGACCTTTCTCTCTGGCTGCCCTTAAGATTTTTTCCTTCATTTCAACTTTGGTGAATCTGACAATTATGTGTCTTGGAGTTGCTCTTCTCGAGGAGTATCTTTGTGGCGTTCTCTGTATTTCCTGGATTTGAATGTTGGCCTGCCCTACTAGGTTGGGGAAGTTCTCCTGGATGATATCCTGAGGAGTGTTTTCCAACTTGGTTTCATTTTCCCCCTCACTTTCAGGCACCCCAATCAGACGTAGATTTGGTTTTTTTACATAATCCCATACTTCTTGCAGGCTTTGTTCATTTCTTTTTCTTCTTTTTTCTTTAGATTTCTCTTCTCGCTTCATTTCATTCATTTGATCCTCAATCACTGATACTCTTTCTTCCAGTTGATCGAGTCAGTTACTGAAACTTGTGCATTTGTCACGTATTTCTTGTGTCATGGTTTTCATCTCTGTCCATTCGTTTATGGCCTTCTCTGCATTAATTATTCTGGTTATCAATTCTTCCACTCTTTTTTCAAGATTTTTAGTTTCTTTGTGCTGGGTACGTATTTCTTCCTTTAGCTCTGAGAAGTTTGATGGACTAGAGGCTTCTTCTCTCATCTCGTCAAAGTTATTCACCATCCAGCTTTGATCCGTTGCTGGTGATGAGCTGCATTCCTTTGGAGGGGGAGATGCACTCTTATTTTTTGAATTTCCAGCTTTTCTGCCCTGCTTTTTCCCCATCTTTGTGGTTTTATCTGCCTCTGGTCTTTGATGATGGTGACGTATTGATGGGGTTTTGGTGTGGGTGTCCTTCCTGTTTGTTAGTTTTCCTTTTAACAGTCAGGACCCTCAGCTATAGGTCTGTTGGAGATTGCTTGAGGTCCACTCCAGACCCTGTTTGCCTGGGTATCAGCAGCAGAAGCTGCAGAAGATAGAATACTGCTGAACAGCGAGTGTACCTGTCTGATTCTTGCTTTGGAAGCTTCCTCTCAGGGGTGTACTCCACCATGTGAGGTGTGGGGTGTCAGTCTGCCCCTAGTGGAGGATGTCTCCCAGTTAGGCTACTCAGGGGTCAGGGACGCACTTGAGCAGGCCGTCTGTCTGTTCTCAGATATCAACCTCCGTGGTGGGAGATCCACCACTCTCTTCAAAGCTGTCGGACAGAGTAGCTTGCATCTCCAGAGGTTTCTGCTGCTTTGTTGTTGTTGTTGTTGTTGTTGTTTAGCTGTGCCCTGTCCCCAGAGGTGGAGTCTACAGAGACTGGCAGGCCACCTTGAGCTGCTGTGAGCTCCACCCAGTTTGATCTTCCCAGGGCTTTGTTTACCTACTTAAGCCTCAGCAATGGCAGGCGCCCGTCCCCCAGCCTCGCTGCTGCCTTGTGGTTAGATCGCAGACTGCTGTGCTAGCAATGAGGAAGGCTCCATGGGCGTGGGATGCTCCCAGCCAGGTGTGGGATGTAATCTCCTGGTGTGCCCGTTTGCTTAAAGCGCAGTATTGGGGTGTGAGTTACCCGATTTTCCAGGTGTTGTGTGTCTCAGTTCCCCTGGCTAGGAAAAGGGATTCCCTTCCCCCTTGCGCTTCCCAGGTGAGGCGATGCCTCGCCCTGCTTCAGCTCTCAGTGGACGGGCTGCAACAGCTGACCAGCACTGATTGTCTGGCACTCCCCAGTGAGATGAACCCAGTACCTCAGTTGATAATGCAGAAATCACCTGTCTTTTGTGTCACTCACGCTGGGAGCTGGAGTCTGGAGCTGTTCCTATTCGGCCATCTTGTTCCTGTAAAATTCTTTTTCAAAGCATCTTATTTGATATTTGTATATATAACAGTAAATCATTTTTAAACTAAAACTGTGAATGATTTAATAGTAATAAATGTGTATTAGAGGTATTGAAGGTAGAAAGTGAGGTTAAACTATTATTTTTGAAGTGGCCTAAATTCTTATTAATTACCAGTTCATTTATTAGTATGTACTGTCAAAGAAAAAAAAAAAACTGAACCTGACTCAAAGTTCAAGCCCAGGTTTCGTGTTTTTGAAGGCTACATCATTTTAGTAGCTAAAGAGTTATCGAGGGAATTGGAGATTATCTAGATGAATATTTCTAGTTTATAAAGTGTTAAATGTGGACATGAGAGTTTATATCATACACCTATTGTCATTGGACAGATTACTGAAAAAATGAGACTGGATCATAGGTCATGTAGGTTCCCAATTTGTTGGCCTTTCACAAAGCAATGCAAAATCCCTACAATATAAATCCCTTTTATAAAATTATCGATGATGCTAACTCTAATGCCTACTTTTTAGGATTGTTTTAAGAAAAAAAGCTAATGAATGTATAAGAATACATATGAGTGCAAAATAGAGATACAAAAAAATGACATTCCTTATCCTAAAACAATTGTTCTATATATCCAAAGTGAATGAGAAAATTAAAATATATAGTGTCACAGCAATGCCCCAGAGGATTTATATGCATCATTTAATCTATTAATAATTCCCTAAATAAAGTTATTATTATGTTCACTTTACAAATATGTAAACTTTAAAACCGAGAGTTTAATTAACATGTACAGGATCGCTCACTTGGTAAGCTCTTACAGACTGAATTCAAATATTTTCCCCACTTCAAAACCTTTAATTTTTTCATTACTTCAAGATTCCCATTTTACTTCTTTAAGATATTTGGTTTAGAAAGAACTTAAAGGAAGTAATCTTTCTACTTTACAACAACCCATATCTTGCTTTTTCACAGACTATGTATCTCATATTGCTTTGTATTATAGTTATTTATGAGCAACTTTCATCTCTTCTTGTCAATTATCTGCTCCTTAAGGGCATTTCTTTGTTACATGCCTTGTACATAACATAGAATACACTAAGAATGTGATAAGATTCTTGAATGAGTGAACATTCTCCCCTATGGAAAGAAAAATACTGAAGTTATAATCAAGTGAAATGAAATACAATAAAATAACAATCCTCTGAATACTTTTTTGCATAGTGAATTGTTCATGAAAAAGTAGAAAATTTCTGATTCACTGAATAACAAAGAAGGTTTAGATTACTTAAATTCTAATACAATTTTAAAATTGAACTTGACATTATTACTAAGCATATTGTTTAAGTCAGTGGGATAGTATAGCTAACAGCAACTGAAGGTCATATTCAGAGTTTGGTCAAATTATGCAAATAGAAAACCTTCAGTTGGGCAGCCACTGGGCTCTTTGATACATCAGTTATGTCTTCAAGGACCTAGACCCTTGCCTGCTTTCTCTATTCTATCATGGCCTTGACTTTTATCACCAGATTTGTCATCTAATGTTTGAAAGATCAATGCCTCAGCTCTAAGTCTTGGATCTTCTTACATAACAATATTTTAAAGGTAAAATGTGGTAGTAAGAGAAAATGAGTTTTGTTCTTTCAGAAACCTCTTTTTCTGCGAAGATTAATTTTTCTAGAAGTTTCTCATTAGTTTTCCTCTTAGATCTTATTGGTGAAATCTAGGTTACATGAGCACACCTAAATCAACCATTACTGAAGGGAATATGGTTAGTATAATGGGGTCTGCCAATCACAATTCACAACCAAGGCAGGATGGTAGTAGTGAAGAAAGGGTTATTGCTCTGATACAGAGATCCCACATCTATATTAGACAGGGGCAACAGCTACGAACAAGAATCAAAGAGGCAAACTAGAGAACTGACTTGAGGATAGAAGAGAGCCTGAGACTTAGTTCCAGGATTTGAGGGCTATGATCCAGAGTTCTAATGGGTTTGCTAGTGTTCATCTTTAGAAGGGTGGTAGCAACACCCAAGTTCTAGGGCAAGATTTTGGTGACCAGGTAGTATAATAGACCTAAGTGAAAACAAGAATTTAGCCAACAGCTGGGCCAAAAAGTTAAAGAATGGTCTGCTACAAAATGAGAGATAATTAAGCCAAGACATCTGTCAAAGCCCTACTCAAGAGAACTCAAACCCATGTCCTGACCAATCACCAATCATATCTAAGAAGAATCTCTTAGCCCACATTGGAAATGGGGCAAGGTACTCCAGCAGCACAGCTGGAGAACAGGTAGTGAGGTTCTGAAGTCAGAGGCAATGTGGGTTTAATTAAGGTAGAAAACATAAACCACTGTCCTATCCCACTAATAAGGACAGGATTTCTTAAAATAAAATCTAGACATGGTTTTCATTCTGCCATGAATGGTCTGAGTTAAGCTGTTAGCCTGAATGGTTCTACCACCTGTGGCAGTACCAGCCAGTACCAGCACATTTTATAAAATGATTACTTTTTGGTGCTAATATGCCTCAGACACTGTACAAATACGTGGTTATTTAATCTGTCCTCAAATTTTGTGAGATAATTTTTATTGTTGCCCTTCTACAACTGAAGAAAATGGAGCCAAGTCTTAAAATCTCAAAAGTGAAACCTTAAGTGATGAGGACCTAGATTTGACCCCAGTTCTGCTGAGTTCTAAAGCCTGTGCTATAACCTAGACGCCACATGCTTTTTATGGCTTATCAAGCCTTGATTTACACATACTAGTTGCAGTTTTTGTTTCTAGTGGAACTTCATGGACTCCATTAATTAGTCTGGTGGCTTAAAAACAAGCAGGATATGTATTAGAGGACCATGAAATTTATGTGGACAGCTACTGTATTGTCGCAGCCAGCAAGCAGTTGACTTCATCCCATTTACCCTCTTCCTCTCTGAAGATCATCTCCAAAACATGGAAGCTTTGCAGATTTGGGTGACCAAAAATAGCAGACTTGACCTGTCATTTTGAGTGGCACTTAGAATTGTTCACTGGAGCCCAAAATGAAATTCTGGAGTTTCAATTAAAGGAGGACCTGCAATATCATATTTAACCAACATGTTTTAACCAGACAGGTTCATTGTTAGGCAGAAAAATAAGGGTATTTTAATTTATGAATACATGTTAGTGCAGCAAAATATGCATAAAATGTTAAATTGTTTTTCTATATAAATTTTATGAATTTAAGTAGTTCCTGGGTACTGGTCTTAGACTCCAAATTTGAGACATATACCAGGACAGGAAAAAATTAAAATGCTTAGAGAAAAGATAATTTCAGCTAAAACTAGAGTGGTCAATTTTGCAGAGCAGCATTTTAAACATCAAGTTGTGAATTTCTCTGCCAGAAATTCAAATCAGCTGTCCCATTTTATGAAACTCTAAGTTTTAACCTTTTCTCACAGAAAAGCATGCCAAATTTTGAACTATGGACTGAATTAAAGAAAATGTAACTACATAAGAAATAATATATTATTAATATATATGTGAAATGTTTTGATTGATGTTCTAATTATCCACAAATTATTAAGTATAAGAACATAATTTAAACAATAAAAATACTCGAATAGAAAATGTTCATTATTTGCAAAAAAAGGTGATACATTCTATCCACATATTTCAGAAGGGAAAGGAAATCACTTTTATAAATTGTTTATAATTCCCTCAAATAAAAATATATATGGACTAATCAATGGTGTTACTGATTGGTAAATCATTTTACTTGTGATTTTTAGGGATAAGCAGTTTCTTCTCTGGACTTTGAAAGGCCAATAATAATCAGAATAAGAACTGCACATTAAGTAATTCCTCTGTGCCAGATGGTTTTTGAAAGGATATGATGAGTTCCCTAAATATGTGACATCTGTGAAGTAATGTAAGAGAGAGTGTTAGTTCCACATGATACTAATACTAATATTTTTGTATAAGCATTACGAACAGACTAGCTCCAATAGTTCTAACAATATCCCTATAAAAGAAGTATTATTACCCAAACCACTTTACGGATTACAAAGCTGACATTTAAAGAAGTTGCAAAATGAGCCCAAGGTAAGTAGAAGAGCAGTGATTTGAAGCAGTTGGGCTCCAGAGTCTATGAATTAAACCGTCAAGCCACAAGCCTATTTATATTGCTTGATTTGAAGATGGACTACTCAAGTCCAAGGCTTAGACAGCGATGGGAGAAGCAAATTTAAAGATATAGGCCAAACAGTGCATTTTCGTGGAGAATCAATTTTGCTAAAATATCTAGGGAGTTTTTATTTTATATTCAGGGAAATGCAGATTTGTCATAATATGAAATGCAAATTTTTGTAGATTTTTAAGCAAAAACAGAGTATTTAAAATAAAATGTAGGCTTCCACCTCTGTATACACCACGGTAACAAAGCAACATTTTGCAAATATTAGAATGATTTTAGTAGTTTGTAGGAAGCTCAGGTTCAGGGAATGCTTATGGAATAAGTGTGTGTGCCCTTCTATTATACAATTCTTAACCCCAGTTTAACCCCCATGTGATACTCTTTGAATGTGGGATTTCTCGAGGTAATTAGGTTATGAGTGTGGAGTCCCCATGAATGGAATTAGTAGTACTCATGTAAGAAAAGACCAGAGAGCTACATTGCATTCTTTCTGCCATCTAAGTATACAACCAGAAGCCAGCAGAATGCAAACCAGAAGACGAATCCCAGCAGAGTCCTACCACTCTGACCCCTTGATCTCAGACTTCTAGACTCCAGAACTGTGAGAAATGAATTTCTGTTGTTTATAAGCCAGTAAGTCTGTGATAGTTTGTTATAGCAGTCCACACAAACCAAAATAATGCCTAACGAAAACAAGTACTTAATGCATACTCCTTTTTTTTTTTCTGAGACAGTGTCTTGCTCTCAGGAAGAAATAGAATGCATCCAGATCAGTAAAGAAGAAGTCAAACTGTCACTGTTTGATGATGATATGATTGTTTACCTTGAAAACCCTAAAGACTCCTCCAGAAAGCTCCTAGAACTGACATAAGAATTCAGCAAAGTTTCTGGATACAAGATTAATGTACACAAATCAGTAGCTCTTCCATACAACAACAGCAACCGAGTGGAGAATCAAATCAAGAACTCAACCCTTCAACCCTTTCTACAATAGCTGCAAAATATATATATGTGTGTGTGTGTGTGTGTGTGTGTGTGTATGTATGTATATACACACACCTAACCAAGGTGACTAAAGACCTCTACAAGGAAACCTAAAAAACACTGTTGAAAGAAATCCTAGTTGACACAAACAAATGGAAATACATCCCATACTCATGGATGGGTAGAATCAATATTGAGAAAATGACCATAATGCCAAAAGCAATCTACAAATTCAATGCAATCCTAATCAAAATACCACTATCATTCTTGGCAGATTTAGAAAAAGCAATTCTAAAATTCATGTGGAACTGAAAAAGAGCCTGAGTAGTCAAAGCAAGACTAAGCAAAAAGAACAAATCTAGAGGTACCACATTACCTGATTTCATACTACACTATAAGGTTATGGTCACCAAAATGGCATGTTACTCATATAAAAATAGGCACATAGGCCGGGCACAGTGGTTCATGCCTGTAATCCCAGCATTTTGGGAGGCCAAGGTGGGCAGATCATGAGGTGCAACCCTGTCTCTACTAAAATACAAAAAATTAGGCAGAGCGTGGTGGCGCGTGGCTTTATTCCAGCTACTGAGGAGGCTGAGGCAGGGGAATCGCTTGAACCTGGGAGGCTGAGGTGGTGAGCCAAGATCACGCCACTGCGCTCCAGCCTGGCGACAGAGAAAGACTCTGTCAAAGAAAAAAAAAAAAAAAGAACATAGACCAATGGAATATGATAGAGAACCCAGAAATAAAGCCAAATACTTACAACCAACGGATCTTTGACAAAGCAAACAAAAAAAGGTGGGGAAAGGACACCCTTTTAAACTAATGGTACCAAGATAATTGGCAAGCTACATATAGAATAATGAACTGGATAATCATCTCTCACCTTATACAAAAATCAACTCAAGATGGATTAAGGACTTAAATCTAAGACCTGAAACTATAAAAATTCTAGAAGACAACAGTGGAAAATTCCTTCTAGACCTTGACTTAGGCAAGGATTTCATGACCAAGAACCCAAAAGCAAACGCAATAAAACAAAGATAAATAGCGGGAACTTAAATAAAGAGCTTTTGCATGGCAAAAGGAACAGTCAGCACAGTAAACAGATTTTACAGATTTTACACACAGAGTGGAAGAAAATCCTCTCAATCTATACATCTGACAAAGGACTATATCCAGAATCTGAAACAAATTCAAACAATCAGCAAGAAAAAATAAATTCCATTAGAAAGTGGGCTAAGGATGTGAATAGACAATTCTCAAAAGAAGATATACAAATGGCCAACAGACATGTGAAAAAAGGCTCAACAGCACTAATGATCAGGGAAATGCAAAACAAAACCACAATGCAATACTACCTTACTCCTGCAAGAATGGCCATAATTAAAAAATCAAAAAACAGTAGATGTTGGCGTGGATGTGGTGATCAGGGAACACTTCCACACTGCTGGTGGGAATGTAAAGTAGTACAGCCGCAGTATGGAAAACAGTGTGGAGATTCCCTAAAGAACTAACAGTAGAACTACCAATCCCACTGCTGGGTATCTACCCCGAAGAAAATAAGTCATTATACACAAAAGATACCTTCACACGCATGTTCATAGTACTACAATTCACAATCTCAGAATTATGGAACCAACCCAAATGCCCATTAATCAATGAGTGGATAAAAAAACTATGGGATAGATAGATAGATAGATAGAGTCTCCAATATCATCTAGGTCGCTGTGAATGCCGTTGATTCATTCCTTTTGTGGCTGAGTAGTATTTCATCATATATATCATATGATATATATTCTATCATATATATATTATACATATATGTATATATGAATGGTAGAATACTACTTAGCCACAGAAAGGAATGAATTAATGGCATTCACAGTGACCTAGATGATATTGGAGACTATTATTCTAAGTGAAGTAACTCAGGAATGGAAAACCAAACATCACATGTTCTCACTGATATGTGGGAGCTAAGCCATGAATACGAAAAGGAATAAGAATAATACAATGGACTTTGGGGACTTGAGGGGAAGAGTGGGAGAGGGGTTGAGGGATAAAAGACTACAAATAGGGTGCAGTGTATACTGCTCGGATGATGGGTGCACCAAAATCTCATAAATCACCATTGAAATCATTACAAATGAAGTTCCTGCAAAATCACCTAATGCCATATATGTTAGTGGCATTTAAAATACACTAACTCTTTAGATATGTGACTCTGGAGGGTTTTTTTTTCCACCCATAGAACATTAATTGACATTTATAATTTAGCAACTGAAAGCTAGTGACTAGACAGGGAAATTATGTCTCCTAAATTGATGCTGAAAAGTTATTCTTGCTATCTTTCCAGATAGACCAGAATATCTGTTTTAATGATGCAATTTGCATTTCTTTTGTTGTTCTTGTTGTTAAAATTCTATTTTAAAAGTTTATTATATAATGCATAGGAAATTTTCAACTTTTTTTCTTTTTAGTAGAAGTTTATCATTGGGGGAGATTTTAATAGGTATCAAAATTCATCAAAGGACAAAGTGCTCTAATTAAATAAGCCCAATTAAAATTTTGAGTCCATTTGCCCCTGAAGATTCACTTCTTGTATGTGTTGCATGAAAACAAAATTTTATCTGTTTCTGTGAAAATTAGATTAATTTTGCTAATGTTATATTTGTATATGTATAAATATATATAGCCAGTACACTTATACTTTCTAAAATTATAGAAGAAAATTGAAAAAAAGATAGATCTTAGAAATGTCTTTGAAAGAATGTGAATAAAGTTGATTTTCATATGTATAAATATTTACATTTTTGTATATATCTATAAGTCCTCAATTAATGTTTTAAATTGCATTTTATAATCTAAAATCAAATCTTTTTAATGCATCATTAATTTTTAAAAGATAAATTGTAATTTAATTTCATGCAAATCTGATAGATTGATATCTAGAATTTTCCAAAACACAATAGATTTCAATCTTTGAGCAGAGCACAGTAGACTTATAAAATATTCTTCCAGTTTCTTTATGTTTACTATATAATTTTCCTTGAATATATTTCTACAATTTTATAATATGATAAGCTTTTCCTTTATTGTGAATATATTTCATCCATCATCTATCATGACATATTTTCAAAGCAGGGAAGTTTGTAAGTGAAATAATTAAATTCCTTATTTCTGGATATCTGAATTATTTATTTAGAGCCTGATTGCATCTATTACTGAATTAGCAATTCATTTCATATATTTAAAGTGAACATGAGAATCAAAGAAAGTAGTACAAATAAATTGATACTTTGAACTTACCTTTTATTCTAATTTTAAATTATCCATCAATGTAATATACAGCCTTCAGCCCATATAAACTTAACCTTATATCATGTAGACATTTTATAAAAATTCAAGACAAGCTATAATTCTAGTTAATTTCTACTACATTGAAGAAGTGGAATCATTTCAAATGAAGTTCCTGCAAAATACAATTTATTAGATCTCCGAATTTTCTAAAATCTAGCATATAATATTGAGGGCCTTTTTTCTGTCACCGTGTTTAAAAACATATATACCAATTCTCACTGTGTATTTAATTTCCTATTTTATACAGATATTGATCTTTCCTAAATTGCATCATTGGGCTTTTAATTCCACAGTAGCATTTTCATAAATTAGGAAAGAGACTTTCACTACACATCTAGGGAAACATAATGCTAACATTTAAAATCAGGCAACTTTTGCATGAGTTAAGATGTAAATGATCATATTAAAGAAAAGGATAATAGCTGTGTTGATCTTGATACTACTACTACAGAGGTAATGTGACTATAAGATTGATGATAGCCATAAGGTTCACTCATGCATATCACAGGGCCAACACTACGTGTCACTCAGCAATATGAAGCCACCTGATCTGGAGGTTTCCAGGAGACAAGACCACCTCAGCAAAGATGCAGCTCTTAGAACCTTTAAAACAGAGCTTACCCTTACAGGAATAACTTAAAACTCCCTTTTTGAAAGAACACCTGGTAACTGATCCAGGCTGAACAAGAGTACAAAAAAGGAGGAAGAACTTCTCAAACTCAGTATGGTCTCTAGATGGAGACCCTCCTGGTCAGGTAATCATCTGACTCCCTGAATGTATCTAGCCCATGGCAGCTTGTTCCTGCTCTCCGGCTTCGAAGAGGACTGCCAGAATAAACTGCTTGTACATCAGACTTTGTCTAATATCCATCTTTGATGCAAATTCAACTCTAGGGGAAAAGTTGCTCCTGGACAAGCTAATATCCTGCAACCATTCCAAACCCCCAAACACAGCATAATAACAATAGTATTCTACTGCTGCATTCTTCTTCTGAGTACAAAATATAATTGTATGCCAAAATTCTCAGATGGTAAAAATGAAACCAATACCAAAATGAAAAGGAAAGGAAGGTAGAAAAAGAAGAAATAAGGAAAAACAAGAGAGATAAGAATAAAGGCACGGAGAAGAAAGGAAATTTTATCCATAACAAATTGGGTTTAATAGAACATTTACAGTAACTATTTCCCCTTCATTTGCAGAATTCTACACATATAATTCCAAATAAGCAGGACTAAGGAAGCAATTTATTATAAGATTTGAATGATTCTAATACTTTAACTGTGCAAGTGTTCAACTCAATTCATGCATTTTAGAATGTTTTCAAGTATTTTTTAAAATATTCCTAGATTGGGATGGGGATTTGGAGAAAAAAGTCAATTCCTTTGCTAATACTTTAGTTTAAGCAAATTAGAGGAAAGAGAAGACATAGATCAAAAAATCAAGCTGTGAATTAGAGGAAATTACTCAGCAAGGTAGACAATAGATACACCAAGGTTCAGTCCCATAATAAGAAAGCTTATACTAGCACTGATACTGTGTAGAATCTATTCACAAACCTTGCTGATGTTCGATGTCTACTACTCTTTTTCTTTTTGCATGTGGGTTTGCGCATCTCTCCAGAACTGGGGTGAGAAGACTCTGGAAGCAATGTCTGTTGAAAAATTATTTTTCTTATATTTTTCTTTCTTTATGTTTAGAGTTGGAAAATCACTGTGAAGCAGAAACTGCCTTTCCTGAGAAAAATTTCTTATTCTATATTTACATAGGTATACCTCTGGAATGAATGTATGTGACAAGTCGTTCTATGATTCAAGAAGTTTAAAAACATCATACACTCCTTGGCTGTCTTGTGTGGTCTTTTGGGAGAAATATGAAATCACCTTTAGGATTTTGTGCACTGGTAGATACAGGACCAGTTCCGGTCCAAGACTTCACCAGCTTTCACTGGTGAGTGTCTGTATGTAAACTGAAGGAAATGATTACAAAATCATGTTAGGATCTTGTCTACAGGGACGTGGGCATCTCAAAGCCGAGTATGGTTCTGAAGAGTGCTCACAAAGTTTACTGGTAACTTTTGAAGGATTGGGCCTCAAATATAGAACCTATGCTCTCACTGTTTAAGAGGATTGAAGTCTACAAGTATCAGCCAAACTCTCACATTCCTAAGCTGCTTTGACTTGCATCTACAATGGTGATGCTTAGTATGATAGGGTTGGCAAAACCTAATTCCTGCTTTCTTAATGGCCAACTGAACTCAGATCTCATCTAGCAAATATGATACTACTAAGTAGAAATTCCAGCATCAATGATTCATTACAACAAGGGAGACAATCTATGGTTATACTGGAACAGAAATGACGTGAGAAAATTCTTGGTTTTGAAAATGATTTATTAGTCTGTTAATTCAGTAGCCACTTTTAGTTCACTATAATATGTCTTAAGATGGACTTGAGCTGTATTAGTTTTCCCCTCAAGACATCATAAATGCTATGGGAACACAAATTTATAATTGAAAAAGGGTTGGTAGAGATGGTGGGCAAATTGTATAGTCTTCTTGCAATTCTTGGAAGCATGTGACTCAAGCACTGTACTCTAGGGAGACCTTGCGTTGTTATTTGTGCCTTAAACCTTTTTAATGAATTTTCCAGCCCCATACATCTGAAGGCTTAGCATAATAGAGCTAATCCTATGACTATAATACTAGTTTAAGTAAATTGTATCCAAGGATAATCTTTAATTACTGATCAGTCCTGTAATCTAAATTTGTTTTAAAATAATATCTTGAGATTAAAGCATTTTTTAAAATGGAAGTAATTTGAGAAAGTTAATATAAACCTTTAAAACATTTTTAAGACAAATAATACACATTTGTGCAAATGAGTGGAATAAAATGATTCATGTTAAATTGTTGTTGGTGGAAGAGATCCAAGTTACACCGAGTTACCGGTGGCATATCCATACGGGTCCATTGTAACTTCAGTCCTTACCTCATCAGAAGAAAGAATTTGACTGAGGGGCATAAAGCAGGAAAAGAGGGCGAGGCAAGTTTCAGACCAGGAATAGAAGTTTATTTAAAAAGGCCTTAGAACAGGAAAGAAATGAAGGTGCACTTGGAAGAGACCCAATTGGGCATGTGAAGGTTAAAGAGAGAAGGTCAAGTGCCCCGTTTAACCATTATCCTAGGACTTTTATAAGCTTTTCTCTTTCCTATGATTCTTCTCTTAGGGTGGTCTGCCCGTATGCGCAGAACCCTCCTTACCCTTGGGAAGTGAACACGTGCAATATGTTTAGGGAGTTATACACATACTCACCTGAGGATTTCTTCCTTTTTCTGGTGGAGTATACCCAAAAGATCATGCTTCGCCATTTTTGTCTCTTAATGTGCATGCCTAGGAAGCTGTTTCTCCCTGGGGTATGCATTCGGTTAACATTTTTAATGTTAACAAGTGTGGACCATCAGGAGATTTTCTCTCCCTGGCTACTGTATTATCATGTTTAAAGAGGCAATGAGATAACTGCCTAATCATCCCCCAGCATTTTTAGTGGTTGTGAGGAGAGCCCTCTCCTGCCCTGCTCATGCCTATCTAACTACCTGTAACAAAGTTAAATATTTGATCAGTACCCCAAGCTTTGCATCTTCCTTTTGAAAGGAATAAAAGCATATGAAAGATGGTCATGTGGGTTCTAGGTTTAGCCATCTCATGATTAAATATATTACCTTAAGTAAGTTAAACTTTGGGAGCCTGATATTTGCGAATTTGGAGGAGGTGATCTTGCAGATTCCTTTTATTCCTTAGGATTCTCTCTTTTTGTTTTAAAGTCCAGCTTCTTTTGAGATAGTATATTAATGTGCCAATTTGATAAAGGTGCTAAATAATTTTGCAAGGTTCAAAGGCAATGTAATGTGCATACAAATCACTTGGCTTTGCCATATTATAAGGACATGGGGAATGAACTAATTATATTTTCTGTCATTCCTGCTTTATGAATATCAGATCAGCAATAATACACAAAAGGTTTAATTATTATTTAACTAATTTTTATTGTCCTAGACAGTCAATAGGTAAATTTAAACAAAATCTTTTACAGGGTAATAATTATTCCACGGTCTATCTAAACTATCTCAAATACTTTATTTGAGTGGGTAGATTTGCATTGTCTGCTTTGAAATAAAAAATAGCTCTTTGAAAAATTAATTTTTCTATTTTTTGATGCAAAAGTAGTTAAAAGTTGGTGAGTTAGATAAATACTAAATGACTACCATCACCCCTTATTGAAAATTTTCTTTTTAAGATAACTAATTGCCTGCTAATTATTATAGCCAAAGGCTAACATTATCTTTTATTAATTATCCTAAAGGACTTCATGCCTTCTAGCAATGCTGACTGACTCTATTTCTGAATATCGTTTTATATACCTTTTGTTGGCCTCAATGCAGCTTTTGTCTCCTTTGCTTCTCCAATATCTCTGACATTTTACCATGATCTCCAATGCTGATATTCTACCTCTGCCTAACTTCATATAAAATTAAATATATCACATTTTATTTATCTGTTCATAAGTTAGTATACATTTGAGTTGTTTCCACGTTTTGACTACTGTGCATTTTTATTCAATGTGTTAATAAACACATTAGATCAAAAAATTATGTATATATTTAAGGTATACACATGATGTTTTGATATGCATGTACTATAGTCAGGCAAATTAACATATCGATTATTTCATAGAGTTACCATTTTTGTGATAAAAGTACCTAACACCTACTCTCTTAGCAAATTGCCAGTATACAATGTAATGTGTTTGTTTGTTTGTTTGTTTGTTTTGGATAATGATCATAATGCTTATTTATTTCTTTGTGTGTGTGTGTGTGTGATTTTCCTTGTTTATTCTACTTAGTTCATTTTTTGTTTTATACTTTATATTCTAAGGTGCATGTGCACAATGTGCAGGTCGATTACATATGTATACATGTGCCATGTTGGTGTGCTGCACCCATTAACTTGTCATTTACATTAGGTATATCTCCTAATGCTATCCCTCCCCCTCCCCCCACTCCACAACAGGCCCTGGTGTGTAATGTTCCCCTTCCTGTGTCCAAGTGATCTCATTGTTCAGTTCCCACCTATGAGTGAGAACATGCGGTGTTTGGTTTTCTGTTCTTGCGATAGTTTGCTGAGAATGATGGTTTCCAGCTGCATCCATGTCCCTACAAAGGACACAAACTCATCCTTTTTTATGGCTGCATAGTATTCCATGGTGTATATGTGCCACATTTTCAATAGCTTACTGAGAATGATGGTTTCCAGCTGCATCCATGTCCCTACAAAGGACATGAACTCATCCTTTTTTTGTTTGTTTTTTGAGACAGGGTCTGTATCCTACGGCTGGAGTATGGTGGCGTGATCTCTGCTCACTGTAACCTTCATCTCCCGGGTTGAAGTGATTCTCATGCTTCAGCTAGCTGAGTAGCTGGGGTTACAGGCCACTACGCCCAGCAAATTTTGTATTTTTAATAGAGATGGAGTTTCTCTATGTTGGCCAGGCTGGTCTTGAACTCTTGGCCTCAAGTGATCCACCTACCTTGGCCTCCCAAAGTGCTGGGATTACAGGCATGAGCTACTGCGCCCTGCCACATTGCAGTATTATTGATGACAGACTTCATGCTGTACACTAAAACTCTAGATTTACTAATTCCACATAATTGTAACTCTGTGGCCTTTAACCTCCATCTCTTCATTTCTTCCCCATCACCCACAGACCCTAGTAACCACTGTTGTACTCTGTTTCTATGTATTCAAATTTTGCTTTGTTTGTTTATTTGGGGTTTGTTTTGTTTATTTTTTTAATTCCACATACAAATGAGATCATGCAATATTTGTCTTTCTGTGCCTAGATTATTTCACTTAGCATAATGTTCTTTAGGTTCATCTGTGTTGTCAAAAATGTCAGGATCTCCTTTTAAAAGGCTGAAAGTATTTCATTGTATATGTATATCACAAATTTTTTTTATCCATTCCTCTGCTGGTAGATACAGATTTTTCCCCATAGCTGAGATATTATGAATAATATTGCAATGAATATAAGGGTGCAGATATGTTTACAAGGTGATAATTTCATTTTCTTGAGTATATATCCATAAGTGAGATTGCTGAATTATATGGCAGTGTTACTTCTAATTGATTAAGGAATCTTTATATTGTTTTCCACAATGGCTGCAACAGTCTACATTGCCACCAACAGTGTGCAAAGGACAAATTTTGTCTATTTTCTTACACCCTTGCTAATACTTATCTCGTGTCTTTTTGATCACAGCCGTTCTAATATATGTGAGTTGATGTCTCATTGTGGTTTTGATGTATATTTCCCAGATGATTACTGATTTAGAGCACCATTTAATACACCTGTTGGATATGTTTGATGCTTTGTTTGGAAAATATTTATTTAGGTCATTTGCCCATTTTGTAATTGTGTTTTTGCTTTTGACTTATGAGTTTCTTATATATTTTAGATATTATATCCTTATTCGATATGTGGTTCACATATCATTTTCTCCAAATCTGTTGGCTTCTCAGTTTGTTGAATATTTTCTTTGCTGTGAAGAAGCTTTCTAGTTTGACATAGTTCCAGTTATTTATTTATTTATTTATTTATTTATTTATTTATTTGCTTTTATTGCCTGTGCTTTTGGTGAGATAGCTATACAATCATGGCCAATACCAATACCAGGGAGCTTTTCCCCTATGTCTGCTAGAAGGTTATGGTTTCACATCTTACATTTAGGCCTTTAATTCATTTTGAGAGGATTTTTATGTATGGTATAAGGGTCCAGTTTTATTATTTTGCATTTAGGTATTCAATTTTTCTAACCCTGAAATATATTGTCCTTTCCCCAATGTGCCTTCTTTGCGACCTTGTAAAAAATTACTGCTTGGGTTTACTTCTGGGTTCTCTACTCTGTTTTAATGGTCTGTGTGCCTGTTTTTATTACTATTACTTTTAATAATTTGAAATAAAGAATATGATGTCCCCAACTTTGTTTTTCTTTCTCAAGATGGTTTTGGCTATTCATTATTTTCTCTAGGATGCAGGGTTTAATATTTTACAGGCAAAGCCTTCAATGTGATGTATCACACTAAAGAAATATAATGTATAAAATACATGATCTTCTAAATAGATGCAGGAAAAAACACATTGTACAGAGGTCAACATATTTTCATGATAAAAACTCTCAACAAATTAGGTAGGTATAGAACAATATTTTCTCAACACTAAAGTAGTCGTTCATAAAAAGCCCATAGTTAATACCATAATCAATGGGAAAAAAACAAAATTTATCCTCTAAGAGCTGGTACAAAGTAAAAATGCCCACTTTCACCGTTTGTATTTAACACAGTTCTTCCAGTACTAACAAAAACAATGAGACAAGAAAAATAAATAAAAGGATCCAAGTCAGAAGAAAGAAGTAAAGTTATACCTGTTTGCAGATGTCAGAGATCCTATATGTAAAAAACCCTAAATACTTCACTAAAAAGCTGTTAGAAGTATGGATTCAGTAAAATTATGGGGTACAACATACAAAAATCATTATTTCTTCACATAAATAAAAATCTATGTGAAAAAGAAATCAAGAAAACAGTTCCATTTATAATACCATCAAAAAATAAAGTACTTAGGAATAAATTTAGCAAAGGAAGTGACAATCTTTTCACTAAAAACAATAAACATCGATGAAAGCAATTGAAGAAGACACAAGTCAATGGAAAGAAATTCCATATGTGTGAACTGGAAGAATTAATTGCTAAAATATTCTAAAGCAATTTACAGATTAAATGCAATCACTATCAATTTTCCAATGCCATTTTTGGTAGAAACAGAAAACAAAAATACCTCTTCCTTTAAGCTGAGATTTTCCACTCCTCTGTTTTCCCTTTATTGTTTCTCCCCAGATGATGTAATCTGTTCCCATTGTTATGATTATTATCTTGAGCTTCAAATTTTCTTTCCAAATTTTGTTTCCATATAGGATCAAGTGATCCTATTTACTTAAATATATAGGGATTTCAAACTGAAATCAAAAGTCAAACTATTTTTTCTCACAGGTAAGCATTTGCTTCAATTTTTAATTGCTGTTGTAATAGAGTAATCACTTCCCTGTCTCCAAAACTGGAAATTTTGGCACCATTTTAGACTCTCCATTCACTCCCTGCTATTTTGCACTGTCTATTATCAAATCTGTCTAATCTACCTCAGTTAGAGTTTTCAAATTTCTCAATCCTTATTTATTTATGTCTTTGTCCCTATTTATTAGGCCTTCATTGTCCTTCATCATCTCATATTTATAATCGTGTAGTGATTGTAGCCTCCTAAAATTTTTCTGGTGATCCTTTCTCAACTAAGCTGTTATTCACATAGCCACCAGAATGGGTAATGCTCTATCTTTTCATTATTTTCATTATCTCCAGGTTAATATCAAATCACATTAATGTGGAGAACAGCAATGCTTATAACCTAAACTCAGATAAACTCTTTATCGTAAACTCTTGCCCTATCACCATCCTGTCTTTAATTTACAATTCATGGAATCACCCCATGACACTGAACTTCTCATCATCCCCACAAAATTCCCAATTACTTCATGATTCTTGACCTATCATTGCTGAGCTTGACTCAGCTTAAATATGTCCTTCTAAATGATGCCTTTTATTACTCTACCAGGAACATTAAGAAGGTACTGGCAAATGGTACATATTTCCTCTGGGGACAAATGTGAACACAAGGCAAGATGAAAGCCAAAAACAGTAATTTGTGTTCATACAGGAGACTGTACTCACACAGTCATTTTTCTCTGCTTGTTTTGAATAAGCTTCCCATATGGATCTGAAATGAAGAAAAAAATGGGTGTAGGTAAAAGGAAGACCTTTCAACTAAGATGGATATACGCAATGGATTCATCAGACATTACTTGGATAGACAGAAATGGAGGATTTGCTTCTTCATGTTTCCTGTTAGTGTGCATTATTGTACCCTATTGAGCTTGAAAGGATCGTATGAGCTGCATATATGTTTATAATTAATGTGGCTATTATGTATATTCCTAATTTAAAAAGAAAAATATAATTCACTTTGCAAGTGTATTTCCTTTGTTAAAATAATCAGAAAACTTAAAAAAAATTGTTTCAGTTAGTATTTATAATGAATAAATGTGTGTATGAAATTTTCTTATTGATGGAAAATATTAATTAGCTAGTTAAATTTATTGGTTTTTGTTTAATATTCAGCGCAAGGTACAATACAGGTGAATTGAATTTGTAATGTTATTGGTCAATTATGTTATATTTGAATTATTCATAACCCAAGTACTAATGCCCTCATTCTATAGCATGTATCCATGGCGGAACAAGGTTTTCACATACATATTTGGTGAGTTTACATTATTAGCTGAATATCATGAATTCTGTTATAGGTGCCGCAATAAAAATCACCATGAAAAATATGCCTGATGGTTATTCTGCAGATGTTCCATTATGAAACTATACCCGTGCTATTAATCTTCTGAAGCCTATTACCATTCCTACAGACAAGACCATCAATACACTAATGTTGTTAATTGCCTAATTTCAGTTGTCTTGAAAACAGAGGTTAGAAGCAGCCTTGAGTTAAAAACCCCATCAAAAAAAAAAAAAAAAAAAAAAAAAAAAAACCTGAAAATAACCCTGATTAATAGTTGTAAGTCATAAAACACAGAAACTCTAAAATCTTTATAAAGACAGCCTTCTGATAGTATACACTGAACTGTCATTGATGCTGGATTTATCATTGTAAATAAACTTCAGAAAATAAACTTAGTTTCTAAATCAATGTGTTTAAAATTACAATATTTTATTCCTCAAAACAATTTAAATACCTCTCTAATATTTTGTTTCTTATCAGTCCTTTCTGAATCATATATTGCTATAGAATTCTGCACACATCCATATCTATTTATACATATATAGCCATATATAGATAGGGATATATATTTCGCTCTGTGCCTATGAAAATGGAAATGTAGAGTTCACAGAGAAAACAGAAATCAGGAGATAGAAAAGGCCACTTTTCTAATTGTCTTTTTGTTGGCAGAAGAAAATAATTGTATTAAAAATATGAAATAAAGTTACTGATCTTGATATTAGCATGCCCAGCTCTTTTTCTGAATTTTCATCTATTGTTTCTATCTTTCACTCTGCACTTTTAAATGTAACTTTTTACTTTCAAAAATCAACCTAGATCCAGGGTCCTGAAAGAATTATTTTTTCTGACAAAGAATGATGGACAGATACGTGTTCTCTAAATTTCAATATGATATCCAAAATACTATGTGTGTAGTATAAACACAAATAATTTTATTCTACATTTTTATCTGTTATCTGAACAGAATAATTCTACATTTTAATCTGTTATTTGGACATGTTCCATTCAATTCCTGCATATTCGATTACTCCTTTCTTCAACAGATCAAAATTTAGATGAGCCAATTATGATCTGGCCCCTGGTCATTGCCTTTACCACTCCTTTTGTAAAAACTCTTAAGCCATACTTATCAGTTACCCTCCTCTGCTTCCTCCCTCTTGCCTTTTTGTTTTTGTTTGTTGGTTTGTTTCTACCAGAAAAACCCTTCTCACTTTTGACCATCTAAAATCCTGTTTCTCATACAGGTGCCAATTTAGCTGCCAAATCCTTTTGTCAGCTTTTTTTGATCCTCTACGGTCATTTTGCCTATTTGTTTTAAAGCACCATCGAATTTTTCATATGCAGTAAAGCACTTGCTTGTTTGCTTTGCTAACACTTTAAGCCATGAGTTTGGCTATGGCTTGAATATTGTTTGGCCTCACAAAAATTCATATTAAAATTTGATTACCAATGTGGTAGTGTTGGGAGGCAGGGCCCCATGGGAAGTGTTTGGATCATGAAGCAGATCCCTCTTGAATAGACTAATGCCTTCCAGAGAGGGTGAGTGAGTTCTTGGTTTCACAGAAAGCAAGAGGATTGGTTCTAAAGAAGGTTCCAAGAGGACTGGAACCAAAGGATTGGTTTCCTCCAGTGTAGGTTGTTAAAAAAAGGCTTCCTTGGCTTTCTCTTTCTTTGCTTTCTTTCTCACCGTGTGATTTCTTTGCACTCACCCATTGTCCTTCTGCTTTCCACCATGAGTGCAAGCAACATGAGGCCCTCACCAGATGCAGATGCCCAATCTTGGACTTGCCAGCCACCAAAATCATAAGCCAAATAAACCTAATTTATTTGTACATTACCCAATCTCAGGTATTCCATTATAGCAACATGAAAAAAAGACAAGCTCCATGAAAAAAATAGACCCTGACAGCCTATACTTTTATGTGTGTGTCAACAGTGTTTGGCACTAGTTGTGAATCACAGAAATTACCCAAGATATAGGTGCTGAATGAATTAATGGAAGAGTAAATGGAAGAATAAATGAAGATCAACATAGGAAACAATTGTGTTATATATGCCAACTTCACTGAATAGTGTCAGCAATAATCATGTGATTTCAATATATTTACTGAAAAATAGCATAACACAAGCAATGAGAAAAATTAGAAAACTTTACCAGGTTTTTTTTTCTTAAAATTGCCATCTTTAATATTGTATTATATTAAATGTTTATTAAATGTTTACAGAATAGCAAAGTGTCCAATTTGGGAGAAAATAAAACAAAACAAAAGCATATGCAATTATTGCTCTAAGATCTATCTATAAATCAAATGAGCCTTTCTGAATTTGACTACATTAATAATTTATTTTGTGACATGGAGCTATATACGTGCTCTAGTTTGTATTGTTGTACTGAAGATTAGTATTTAGTTATGCACTAGGTAATATATGTCACTTTGAGAGAGAAATAATGGATCTAGAAAAAATGATTTAAAAAATCTGGCATTGTCTTGCAGAAACCTATACCGTTCATGAAGTTTTTTAAGTTGGTTATCTGAACTAGGGGTATGGCCATTCAATCATGGTAGACAATAACACCAAATGACCTTACAAAAGTTTAATTTGCTTTCATGGTGTTTGCAATCTAATATTTAAAATATTTTTAACACATTGGTATACATACTTTTCTTTAAAAATTATTTATAAAATTTTGCATTAAGGTTTTATTCTATTTGTCAGTTCTGCCCACATTCTTATAAAAATATCAAGAGAAGAGTCTGAAAACATTTGTTTTAATGACTAAAAATTTGATCATGGGGGCAGGCTATCCCAAGATGCATTTCTTTACCACATATTTTTCTAAACCAATTCAACCTCAAGTGACCTTACCTGGAATCCTGTGACCTTGTTTCAAGTTTAATACTTGAAAATAAATGCTTTAATATTTTATATCAATAAAGGTAAGTCAACTTCTTCTTGGAATTTTATTTAACATCAGAAATATTGTTTCCAATCTAAGTATACAAATACCTTTCCTCTTGCAAGTAGAACTTAATGTACTATCATCAAGCCCAAGGGAAAATAAAACCACTTTGAAGAAAACTAAAACTAGAAAAAAACATATTTATATACACACTTCTAAAAATCACTCATAAACAAATTCTCACCCCTTGAGAGATGGATACAAACAATAGGTAGCAAAATGTTCTAATAAAATACTAAAAACTTTAGCGGGCCCATTTCAACAGTTTCATGGAAGCCAGGAACCTGATTGAGTAGTACTTTCTTTGCAAATGCAGGAGCAAAAGGTCAATAAATGTAAGAGTTAAATGGCTTTTGTTTTACTGTTCCACAGAGACAGCTCTCATTTAATTTATATCACTATGGATCTTAAAATCCTTAAACCTTTTTTATAGGAAAGTCTCTGGTATGGTACCCAGATCAGTGAGATGCAGGAGGTCAAAGGGTAAAATGTCCAAGTGTGAGCTTGCTTAGAAGATAATCCACTGCACTCCAGGGAAGGTAATGGGCCTTGACTTGGTGTGCTGTACAATGAGATTAGGAACAAAAAAGGTAGGTGGGCTTCCCATTCTCCAGTTATTGATAGTACGTGCTTATAAAAGTAACTAAAACAACAGTAAAATACATTAATTCATAAAGTGTTTTTCCCCCTGATTTTTCTGATTCTGTTTTATCATGTGCAAACTATATGAAACTTAAAGATAGTATTTATTTACAAGGTGTAAATTCTATGCACTAAATATGCTGTGCGTCGATGCGTCAACAAGTGACTTGAGTCTAAGTTTTTGGTCTGCAATTCATTCAATATGAATTCCAATATGAATTCAGGTGTGTCATTTAACCTCCCCAAGTCCGGTATGCAAAATATATGTAGTGCTCAAAAATCTAAGGCTAGTAACCCTCTGAAAGGTGCAGATAAAATGGCCTGTGATCTTGTTACCTTATCAGGTAACTTTTAACATCTTTTTATTTAACTCTTTATATTATTCTCTTCTCTTTCCATGGCCATCTCCTTCAGTCACCTCTTCTGACATATCCCAGGAAGTTGCTAGATTTTTTATGCCGTTTCTGAATTCTACAACATGATTGGGCTGACTCTAGGATAGATACGATTTCTGTTTTGGTCTGGGATTCATATACCATGCTAAGGGCAGGTAAGGAAGTGAGAAACATTGTTAAAGACCAAGGCCTAATGAGGGGTGAGAAAGGGTAGACAGTGAACGTGGGGTGTTGGGGGAGGGTCTTTATTCCATTATCCATCCAGAGTTCAGAAATAGCAATCAAATCATCTAAAAGCTGAACTGCTTTGTATTTTCACTATGGCTTGGTAGTTTCAAACAATGTTAGTAATAAATCTCTCCTTTTCCAGATAAATCTTTTGTTTTTTCTAAGTTGTTAATAATTGTCTGGTCAGTACTACGAAGAAATTGCCTGGCATTAGATTTTGTTAGATATTCCTCACCTCAAATGTGAAAGGTGGGGAAAATATTTAATCTTCAAAGATGAGGATTTCTTATATGAAAGTAGATGTAAAAAGAATTAATCAGCTAGATAACCATTAAGAAAAGATTATCATTCCAGATTTGAATTAATTAATATTATAATAAATATGGGCTGCTTAATTAATAACAGCTTTTATGAAATATATAAATACCATTAAGTTTACTTTTTCTGTTCTTTATTGTTCATGAAATGCAAAAAAGCAAAAGGAGATGGTAATATGATCAACATTTGATCCTACTCTTTTATAGTACATGTAACTACCTAATTTAATCCCTAAATGGAAATAGACGTTTAACTATTACTGAAACATTTTGGAACCAATCATGAGCCTGATCCTTAATAAATTTTAATTAAATGTTACATTTTGTGATCATTATAGATTCACATGCAGATGTAAAATTAATATATAGAGTGAACTCACGTATGCTTTACCTAGTTTTGTTAAAGATAATATCTTGCAAAACTTAGTATAATATTACAACCAGGATGCTGGTATTGATTGAAGCAGCCAAACTTTTTAAAATTTCCCAAGCCTTACTTATACTTATTTTTATGTCTTCTCTTTATCCACAGAAAGACATGACATGACATTTTCTAAAACAAGGGAATAAGAAATATATTAGCATGAAATGCTCAGATATTCACTGAGCACTTGTTTTCAAGTAGAAAGGTATAGACAGAGTTAGGTTTCCTGGTACAATTTGGCAGTGAAAGTAATTCCTGAAGCAAATCAAACAGCTGTTTCTCTTTGCGAGATTTGTTAAATTTAAGTGTATTTCCCACAGAATCTTTCCAAGTTTTTGTTGAAGTTAGCATTCTTTTCATTCATGTAGTTGATATATGCATGGTCATTGTAAGGACATCTCTGATTACATTTGTATCATTTTCAAATTTGCTTCTCCAAGTTATTCTCATTATGTTTAGTGTGTGCGTGTGTGTGTGTGTGTGTGTGTATGTATGTGTGTGTGTGAGAGAGAGTGTGTGTACATTTATTTCTGTGCATTTTAATCAAATTTAGGTCCATGTATGTGTAGCCAACACTACATTCAAGATACAGAACTGTTCTATCACCAGGAGGATCCATACGCTGCCTTTTTATAACCATTCCCCATCCCACCCACTTCATTAAGCCTAGTATCCATTGATCTGTTCTCCATTACTATAATATTATAACGAATGGAATAATACTGTATTCAATCTATTAAGACTGGTTTTTATCACTCAGAACAATTTATTTAAAATTCAACCAAGTTGTTGCCTGCATAATAGCTTGTTCATTTTTATTATTATTATTTCATGATAGTTCTTTTCTTTTTAAATATCCCATTTTGTGTACCAGAACATTCATGAAACCATATTTTTAAATGTCTGCATTAATATTTTAAGTGGTCAGAAAAAAATGTTTAGTGTTTCAAAATGTTGGCTTTTCAATAATATTAATTATAATAAATACTTACGGAGTATGCATTATTGCTAGGCATTGTTCTAAGCCCTTGTATGTATTGACTTCTTTAACCCTGATTACAATCCTAAAATAAAAACTATTGCCATCCTCATTTCAACAATGATGGAAAAAGACATAGTGTTAAGAAACCTGACTTGGAGAATACAGCTACAAAGCAATCAATATTTATACCGAGGCAGTTAGGCTCCAGAGTCTGTACTTCCAACAGGAGCAGAAAATTTGAGAATTTGGATTTAACATATATACTTAAACTTTTCTCTTTTTCACATCTACTTTGATATTTAAATTTTATCTTTGTATTATTTTAATAAGGCTCAAATTTATTAAACCTACTATGTGCCATATATTGTATTCAGTGCTATGAAATTATGAATTAAATGTGTAATTGATATTTTAATAAGTAATTATATTACAAAAAGTTTTCTAATTAGAATTAGGAAGAAAATAATATGAAAATAACTAATCTTTGAAAGCTAGGGACCAACAACTTTTGAGAATATATAACCATTGAACAAGATTTTGAAAAATTGATGGAAATTCAGAAGTGTTCCTGAATTCAAGGATAAGAGAAAAAATTATTGGAGGTAATATATGCATATGACATGACAGGATTATTTAGTAATTTTCTGTGGCTAAAGCTCAGAATGCTTAAGAGAGGTAGTTTCTGAAAATCTGAAGTGATAAACTGAGATAAAGAATCCTGTTTTTTATTCAAAATTACTTGGAATATCTTGAATGCAATGAGAAAGCATCATTTTTTTTTTTTTAACAAGACAGCTCATCTGCCTGCTATTTATCTGAAATCTTCCATTATAGTTGTGACTATAGAAAGCTGATCACAATTTATTCCAAAAAGCTACTGCTTAAAAAAATGTATGTTACCTGAAATAACAAAGAAAAAAGATAGATGTCCAAGAATTCCTATAGGCATACAGAAGTATTCTGGTAATGCCAGAGTTATCCAGCAACAATTTAGGAACTATTTGTTACATTGTATTTTTTGGTGATGAAAATGTAGCCATATAACTTTTCTTGGAACAGATAAATTTTAAGGCACGGTATTATTTTGGACAGGTTTCAAAAGGAAGTAACAAATTTCTGTTCTTACAGGAGCTTAAGAGTTATTAACTAAATGCAAAGAAAGAATGTTCACTCATGCCAGTTTATACACTTTATCTCATATTTCTTGCTGCGTTTCTTGACCAACTTTTATTTTTCATCTTTGAGAGAGACACAATGACATAAAAAAGAATTCACAATTCTAGTAAAGACAACAGCAGTAATGTGATAATAAATGATAACTGACATTTAAGAACAACTTTTTAGGAATCCAAAAAGTAAGGATATAAACTTTGAGGAACTGGACATACACACTCAGTCTAAACAGCTCAGCCTACCCTCAACTCTAAGCTGATTGCTGCCCAACAGATATACAGACTTAGCTTTTTCCCTATATAATATTTTAGAGAAAAAAGAGGAATAATAACTATTACATTTTTTAAATCCAAGTATTTAAAAATGAACTTAAGTAGTCTGCCTTTTAGGCTGCTCATTCAAGTTTTGAAATGTCCACAGGGCATTACTGCAGAAACTGAAATAAACATTGTGCTGTCTTGAAAGTATCTGAAGGTAGTGACAGAAGAAGCCAAAATAGAATAAAGGAAAATAAAATAAGAATTATATATGATTGATATTGTCACATTTTATTAACTTGTATTCCACATTTATGCAATAGAACTAACTCAATCTAAACCCATCTCATTTTACCTAGATCATTGTGTGCAATATTTCTGTCAAGTCCTCTGAGTTAGCTACCAAAACAAAAACATTTAAAAAGTAATATTATATATTAGTATCTATTGCTTTCTTGAAGTTTTTCTCAGAAATGTAGAACAATGTCTTAATGATAAAAGCATGTTTTTCCACTTGTTAATTTGAGATAAAATAAATTGAGACACTTTCTTATTAAAATCAAATGCAATATTTGTCAGGAGAGTCATATAAATGCATAAATGATTCTCATTTGTTAAATTATATATTGCTAAACTCTCAAAATATATCCTATTTTTTAATCACGTCATGCCACAACTTTTATTTTAGGTGACCTTTGGCTGAAGTGAATAGGTTTGTGAATATGCTTGTTTAAGGAAAACATGAAAAAACATTAAAATCTGTGATAAAAATGTTAAAGATGTGATTTTGTTAAAGTATTTAATAGAAGAGCAAAAGAACAAAAATAATCCTTTACTCTAGAATGTATTAGGAATCCTAAAATAACAAAAAATATTTTTTTGTTATACATTTTATTTTATTCTTGAAAATAATATAAAAACACATTTTAAGGAATTTTTACTGGAAAATGAAAAAATACCTCTCATGAAGATTAGATTTCACATTACACAGGAATTTCAAACATTGAAAATTCTGTATGGACATATCTGTGAAAAAATTAAAATTAATGTGGAGTTAATGGATTAAGAATTTTAGGTCATGCGTCAAATTGAGAAATAATTCAAAGAGATTGGAAGAGTTAAAAAATATGAAATTCATTTTTAGTGTGGACAATGTTCTACCATGAAAGATTAGCCTGACTCTTACTTTATTTTCCGTCGTGTGTCTCCCCTGTGTATATACAAAGCCACACTTGTGTGTTGTGTGCAATACGAAAGTACCACAAGGTCAATTATATTTTTTGAAAGTAAGACTCTAGTATTTTTGTGGTGCTAGATATTGAAACAACAATAGAACATTAAAAGAATTCCAGACTTCTTATCATGTACACGCTGAAGTAGTAGGTTTTACACAGTAGATGTTTTTCATTCTTTTTGTGAACAGTTGTATTATACATGTTACAATATAATACATGTACATTATATATGTACATAGTATAAAGAATCTACAGAATATATAAATATAGTATTTATTATATATAGAAAAATATATTATATATTTTTCTAAAATTATTTGAAAATAAGAAATTTAACAAATGTTTCCCTAACCTTTTAATCTCCTTCCTGAGAGTTCCATTGTCTTACATTTACATGGGTATAATCCTAGCAACCCTCAGGTCTCAATAGCCTCAGTCCTATACATAGAATAAAGCTGTAATAGTAAAGAATTAAGAAATTATTTGTATGTGGAAAAGAAGACTGAAAAAAGCAAAAGCTTAAAACTGCCAAGCACGTATGTCTTGCCCATTGATAATATTGAAAGTATCAGTCAGTCTTCTACCACCATCTGGTGGTGATCTGTGGTATGAGCCAAAGAAGATAGTTCTGGTGTTAAGGTACAAATACATTTCAATTTACAAGCACATTTTAAATGGATTATTTAATTTGATTATTATGGAAATGTTAGATTTTTTTTTACCTGAAATGTTTTTCTGATTTTTAAGTTTCAGAAAGTGGGACAAAAGATGTACCCAACTGTTATATATATAGGATAAACTAATAGCATTCATACTGTCCAAATAATAATTGTTTTTTCAATTCATTTGAAACACAACTAAGTTAATAAACACTGTATAATCAATAAATCATTTAATAAGACAAAGGCACTCTTAAAATAAGTTGTGTTTGTTTGATTTGTTTTGTTGTTATCATGAGAGTTTTTAAACATAATACAATAGGTTACTAGCTAAATATATGTAGAATATATAGTTAATTTAACCTGAAGAAAATACTGCATTTAATTTCTTATTAACCTTCTCTAGTGGGGCGTCATTTATAAGAAATGGATTGTAAATATTATGCAGCAGGCATATGATAATAGCATCGTATTTTCTGATTCCTTGCAACTCTAATTCAAACAGGAGTTGAGAAAACATAAATAAAAAATTCAAACTTCTCAATGATATTCTTTTAGCTTTAAAAGATCTTCTCCCTTTGCTCCTCACTGGTCAGGTTCCCAGGTAGCAATTTTTCACGAGAAAATGTGTGTAGATTATACAGGGAGAGAGGAGAGGCGTGAATAATCTACTTTTTTTGTTTAGTGTTTTCAGAGTCTTCATTGGCCTCTCTGACATGGTTTGTCTGTGTCCCCACCCAAATATCATTTTGAATTGTAGCTCCCATAATCCCCAAATGTCGTGGGAGAGACTGGTGGGAGATAATTGAATCATGGGGGCGATTTCCCCCATACTGTTCTCATGGTAGTGAATAAGTCTCATGAAATCTGTTGGTTTTATAAATGGAGTATCCCTGCACAAGCTTTCTTGCAGACTGCCATGTAAGATGTGATCTTGCTCCTCATTCGCTGTCCACCATGATTGTGAAGCCTCCCCACCCATGTGGAACTGTCAGTCAATTAAATTTTTTTCCTATGTAAATTACCCAGTCTTGGGTATGTCCTTATTAGCAGCATGATAACAGTTTAATATAGTAAATTGGTTCCTGTAGAGTGGGGTGCTGCTGTAAAGATACCCAAAAATGGGGAAGCAAGTTTGGAATTGGGTAACAGGCAGAGGTTGGAACAGTTTGGAGGTCTCAGAAGAAGACAGGAAACTGGGAAATTTTGGGACTCTCAAGAGGTGTGCTGAATGGCTTAGGCCAAAATGCTGATAATGATATGGACAAGGAAACCCAGGCTAAAGTGGTCTCAGATGGAGATGAGGAACTTGTTGGAAACTGGAGCAAAGGTGACTCTTGTTATGCTTTAGCAAAAAGACTTCTGGCATTTTTCCCTACCCTAGAGACTTGTGGAAATTAGAAGTTAAGAGATATGATTTGGGGCATTTGGCAAAAGAAATTTCTAAGCAGCAAAGCATTCAAAATGTGACTTGGGTGCTGTTAAAAGTATTCAGTTATATATATTCACAAATATATGGTTTGGAATTGTGACTTATGTTTACAAGGGAAGTAGAGCATAAAAGTTAGAAAAATTTACAGGCTGATGATGTGATATAAAAGAAAAACCCATTTTCTGAGGAGAAATTTAACCAGGCTGCAGAAATCTGCATAAGTAGCAAGGAACCTAATGTTAATCACCAAGACAATGGGGAAAATGTCTCCAGGGCATGTCAGAGAACTTCATACCAGGCCCTCTCTTCACAGACTGAGAGGCCTAGGAGAAGAAAAAAAAATGGTTTCATGGACAAGTTCCAGGGTCTGCCTGGTCTGTGCAGCCTAAGGACTTGGTGCCTACATCACAGCTGCTTCAGCCATAGCTAAAAGGGGCTGAGATACAGCTCAGGCCATGGCTTCAAATGGTGTAAGCCCCAAGCCTTGGCAGCTTCCATATGATATTGAGCCTGCAGGTGCACGGAAGTCAAGAACTGAGGTTAGGGAACCCCCACCTAGATTTCAGAGGATGTATGGAAACACCTGGATGTCTAGGCAGAAGTTTGTGGCAGGGGTGGGGCTCTAATGGAGAACCTCTCCTAGGGTAGTGCAGAAGAGAAATGTGGGGTTGGAGCTTCCACACAGAGTCCCCACTAGGGCACTGCCTAGTGGAGCTGTGAGAAGAGAACCACTGTCCTCCAGACCCAAGAATGGTAGATCCACTGACAGCTTGCACTGTGTGCCTGGAAAAGCCACAGACACTCAAGGCCAGCCAGTGAAAGCAGCCAGGAGGGGAGCTGTGGCCTGCAAAGCCACAGAGACAGAGCTACCCAAGGCTATGGCAGCCCACCTCTTGCATCAGTGTGCCCTGGATGTGAGTCATGGTATAAAAGGAGATCATTTTGGGGCTTTAATATTTGACTGCCCCACTAGATTTCAGACTTGTGTGGAGCCTTTAGCCCTTTCATTTTGGCCAATTTATCTTGGTATTGACTCAATGCCTTACCCCCATTATATATAGGAAGTAATTAACTTGCTTTTCATTTTACATGCTCATAGGCAGAAGGGACTTGCCCTGTCTCAGAAGAGACTTTGGACTGTGAACTTCTGAGTTAATGATGAAATGGGTTATGACTTTGGAGGACTGGTGGAAAGACATATTTCGTTTTGAAATGTGAGGACATGATATTTTGGGGAAACCAGGGGCAGAATGATATGGTTTGACTGTGTCCCCACCCAAATCACATCTTGAATTGTAGCTCCCATAATGCCCATGTATCATGGGAGGGACCCGGTGGGAGACAATTGAATCATGGGGGAAGTTTCCTCCCATACTATTCTTGTGGCAGTGAATAAGTCTCACAAGATCTGATGGTTTCATAAATGGGAGTTCCCCTAAACAAGCTCTCTTTTCTGCCACCATGTAAGATGTGACTTTGCTACTCATTTGCATTCTGCCATTATTGTGAGGCTTCCCCAGCCATGTGGAACTATGAATCAATCTAACCTCTTTTCTTTATAAATTACTCAGTCTTAGTTATGTCTTTATTAGCAGTGTGAGAGCAGACTAACACACAATGCTAAGATATGCTTCATGCAACTATATCAGTATGTGCCCTGTGCTAATATGACAAAAGGCAACACCTTTTGCCTAACATGGGAGCATTGTGATGGGAACTGCTACTGAAATCTCCCACCCCCAATGGAGTCTTTATTCATGAGGTTTCTCAAATTTGAATCTCATTATCTCCAACCTTAGGCCATTCCATTGAAGATTCTTTCTGCACTCTGAGTTACCTCTACAAATCACATAGGAATGTCTGGATCATCTGAGTATTAACCTTAGGCTGTTGAGGATATAAAATTATCCCTCAGGACCATTTTTAGAGACATTAACTAGAGACGTGCCAATTCTGGACTCTTGACAGATGACAAGTTGGACAACACTGAAGATGTGCTTCATAGCCCAGTGGGGAGAGAATAAACGGAGCGCTATTAAAAAGTCATAATTGTGTTGGTCTCTTTCTGGATTCTATTCTGGTCCATTCATCTACGTGCCTATCTATCTGTTTGCAAATATACAATTTTTGTTGACTGTAGGTTTAATACTAAATGTTCTTAAAATTGTGTAATTCTTATTTTCAAACACTGTTGCATTTCAAAGTTATTGTCACTAGTCTAATTCCTTTTCTTTTCCTTATATAGTTTAGATTCTGTTTCTATATGTCTACAAAAATACATGGGATTTTGGGATTTTGACATGTATTGCATTAAGACTAAAGATTAGTTTGGGCAGAACTGACATCTTCATTGTGTTGAATTTTCCATAGTATTTATCTCTGTTTATATAAACCTTCTGTAATATTCAAAATATTTTATTTTATATTTTTTTGAGTTCTAAATGGTACTTTATTTTATTATTTATTCATTTATTTATTTATTTTGAGACAGACTCACTCTGTCGCTCAGGCTGGAGTGCTGTGGCATGATCTCGGCTTACTGCAGCCTTGACCTCCTGGGCTCTAGTTATCCTCCCACATTTGACCCCCAAATAGCTAGGACCACAGGTGCTCACCACCATGCCCAGCTAACTTTTTTTTTTTGTAGAGATGGAGTTTCATCATGTTGCCCAGGGCTCAAGCAATGTGCCCACCTCAGCTTCCCAATATGCTGGGATTATAATAGGCATGAGCTACTATACCTGGCCAATAAATGGTATTTTTTAAAGTATGGATTCCAATTGTTTTTGGCTTCAATATGAAAATTTTATGATGAATTTTAGTATGATCACATTGTATTTTGTAGCTTTACTAAAAGTACTTATTATGTCTAGGAAAGTTTTTGTATATTCCTGGGATTTCTCTACAGAAAAGAATGTCATTTGTTAATGGGAGCAATTTTATCTCTACTTTGCAAATGTTACATATTTTATTTCTTTTTCTTGTTTATTGTTTTGACTAAGACTTAGAGTCTTATGATAAATAGGAGTTGTGAGACTGAATATTCTCAGCTTGTTCCTGATCTAGAAAAAGCATTCTCACATTCACTATTAACCATGGTGTTTGCTGCAAGTATACTGCAGATGCCAATTATTAAGTTAAATAAGTTTCTTTCTTTTTAAACTTGAATGCTTAGAGTTTTTATGATAAGTGAGTGTTTAATTTTGTCAAATGTTTTTTCTACATCTATTGATACAATTATGTTTTATTTTTTTTAAATCATTAACATGGTGAATTACATAGATTAATTTTTGAAAACTGAGCCAATGTTACATTATTGCAAGAACTCCATTTGGCCATGATGTATTCTTTTTATATATCTCTGAATTGCATTTGCTAATATATTGTTGAGAATGTTGGTGTCTATATTTTCTCAGAGTATTAGTCTAAAGTTTTCTTTATGTAATTATTTTGGTTTTGGTTTCAGGGTAATGCTGGGTTCAAAAATGTGTTTGGAAAGGTTCCTTCAGTTTCCAGTTTCAGGAAGAGGTTGGACAGTATTGGAGTTATTCTTTCTTTAAATGTTTGGCAAATTTTTCAGTGAAATGCTCTATACCTAGAGATTTTCTTTTTCAGAAAATTTTAACTATCAATTCAGTTTCTTTAATAGCTATGGGATTACTTAACTTTTCTATTTCATTAGGGTTAGCTTTGGTAGTTCGTGCTTTTCAAATTATTGCTTCATTTTATGTAGGTTGTTGAATTTATGTGTGCAGCTTTCACAGTATTCATTCATTATTCTTGTAATGTTTGCAGTGTCCGTAGAGATACTTTATCTTTCATATTTGGTATTGCTGATTTGAGTCGTTGTCTTCTCAGTCTTGCTAAAGATTTACCAATTTTATTTATCTTTTAAAATAAACAGCGTGGGGAAAAGAAAGATCAGACTGTTACTGCGTCCATATAGAAAGAAGTAGACATAAGAGACTCCATTTTGTTCTGCATTTGAGATGCTGTTAATCTGTGACTCTACCCCCAACCTTGTCCTTGCAAGAGACATGTGCTGTGGTGACTCAAGGTTTAAAGGATTTTGGGCTGTGCAGGATGTGCTTTGTTAAACAAGTGCCTGAAGGCAGTCATGAAAAGTCATGACCATTCTCTTAAATCTCAAGTGCCCAGGGACACGTACACTGTCAAAGGTTGCAGGGACCTCTGCCTAGGAAAGCTAGGTATTGTCCAAGGTTTCTACCCATGTGATAGTCTGAAATATGGCCTCATGGGAAGGGAAAGACCGTCCCCCAGCCTGACACCTGTGAAGGGTCTGTGATGAAAAGGACTAGTATAAGAGGAAAGAAGGCCTCACATCTCGGTGTAAAACCTGATTGTATATTCTGTTTACTGAGAAAGGAGAAAACCGCCTTAGGGCTGAAGGTGGGATGTGCTAGCGGCAGTGCTGCTCTTTATGCACTAAAAAGGTTTATGGAGATATTTGCATACGCATATCAAGGCACAGCACTTTTTCTTATACTTATTCATGTCACAGAGATCTTTATTCATATGTCTTACTGCTGACCTTCTCCCTATGATGATCCTATTATTCTGCCACTTCCCTTTTTCTAAGATGGTAAAGACAATGGTCAATAAATACTGAGGGAAATCAGAGACCAGGCCTGTGTGGGTCCTCTGTATGCTGAGCGCCGGTACCCCTGGGCCCACTTTTTTTTCTCTATACTTTGTCTCTGTGTCTCATTTATTTTAATCAAGTCTCTCGTTCTACCTAATGAGAAACGTCCACAGGTGTGGAGGGGCAGGCCACCCCTTCAAAACAGCTTTCAGTTTCATTTATTTTCTCAACTATTCTTTTGTTTTTGGTTTAATATATTTATTATCTTAATTATTTATTTTCTTAGGTTGATTTGGATTTATTCCACTCTTTTTACCAATATTTTAATTTTTTTTGTTTGTTTTGTTTTGTTTTTAGTATATGTGTTTATTCCTATAACTTCTCTTGAAGCAATATCTTAGCTAAGTCTTGCAATTTTTGCTCTTTAGTGCTTGTATCAGTTTGTTTTCATGCTGCTAATAGAGTCATACCCAAAACTGGGAACGAAAAGAGGTTTAGTTTGACTTATAGTTCTACATTGCTGGGGAGGCCTCAGAATCATGGTGGGAGGAGAAAGGCACTTCTTACATGGCCACGGTAAGGGAAAAATGAGAGAAGAAGCTGGGGAGGCCTCAGAATCATGGCAGGAGGTGAGAGGCACTTCTGACATTGCCACAGCAAGGGAAAAAATGAGAGAAGAAGCAAAAGCAGAAACCTCTGATAAACCCATCGGATTTTGGGAGACTTATTTAGTATCATAAGAATAGCATGGGAAAGAATGGCCCCCCATGATTCAATTACCACCCTCCCAGATCCCTCCCACAACACATGGGAATTCTGAGAGATACAATTCAGGTTGAGATTTTGGTGGGGACACAGCCAAACCATATCATTCTGCCCCAGCCCCTCCAAATCTCATGTCCTCACATTTCAAAACCAATTGTGCCTTCCCAACAGTTCATGAAATTGTCATGAAATTGTTTTTCTCAGATACTTGACAAAGTTTTAAACAAAACGTGAAATCTATGTAAGTAAAATGGTTACTTAAGAAACAACAGGAGCAACAACAAAAACCCCATCCTTCTCTACTAAATTACTGTATAGGTGGTCAGAATCAAAAACAATGCTCAATTCTCCAGCACCATTTTTTGTCATTGTTATTGTAATCTGACCCAGTCTATTGTTTTCCCTATTTCTTTTGGTATCCCCTCTGTCTTTGTATTAGTACCTCTTCTGGACCTGTTGTTTTTGTCATCATTCCTTGTCTTGTGAACCCTTTGTTGTGCCAGAAATGTTATTCTTACTTATGCAATCAGTGCTTTGCAATGATTAAGCCATTTCAAGTAACTACACATCCCCACCTACATCTGATCTCAGGGATGTGATTCTCATATCAAACATCTGGGAAGAAACTAAGCCAGGTCTGATCTAATTAGTCTTTGAGAAATTCAGGTTTCTCTCCCTCTGTGAAACTTTTACTGAACACCCCAGGTGGAAGCATGATCTCTTTCACTTTAAAATCAATAAACTAAGTTTTTGTAACTTTCACTTGGTAAATCATTAACTTTCTTCAAACTAAAATCAGGGTATTACTTACATAAATTTATACACATACATGTACATGTATCTTCTCTTTCCATATAATCTCTGAATTTTTTTACTTAAGATTAAACCTTATATTTCTTTTTATCTCTTAGTATTTTGCACATAAGCATTAAATCAAATATTTATGTACTACTATTTTTCAGATAACTTAAATACATTCTAAGATACCACAAACACCACCAATCAAGTGCTTGAATTCTTCCTAAATTTTTTTTTTTTTTTTTTTTTTTAGACAGAGCCTTGCTCTTTCACCCTGGCTGGAGTGATGTTGGCTCATGGCAGTCTAGACATCCTGGGATCAAGGGATCCTCCTGCCTCACCCTCCCAAGTAGCTGAGACCACAGGCTCATGCCACCAAAACTAGCTTGTTTATTTATTTATTTATTTATTTATTTATTTATTTATTTATATATATTTATTTATTTTTCTAGAGACAAAAAATCCTCATATAGATCAAGCTATTCTCAAACTCCTGGCCTCAAGAAATCCTGCACTCTCGGCCTCACAAAGTGTTGGGATTACAGGCATGTGCCTCCACGCCTGGCCCTTCCTAACATATTTTTAAACAAATTCAATCCATTCTGAACACTCATGAAGATATAAAATATAGTTTAAATATAAGATAGCCTCTCTTTAACACTAGAAATATAGCTGTGTCTTCATCTTTGATAAAACACACATTCAAAGTTAGTGTTATTTAATTCTATGATATTTTTATATACCAAAATGGAATAATTCCTTTAAATAATATAGGTAAAATAAAACACATGATACAGTTTGAAAGATTCATTAAAAATACTATAAAAATACAAAATATTTTTGTTAGGGTGAAATACACTTCTTACATTAATACTACCTTAAATTGGATTAGAATAGGAAACATTCAGTAGAACAATGAATGTTTCATTTACATGAAAGATAATTTATAATTATTAGTTAACAATAGCATGCTCTGGTGTTTTTTTTTTTTTTTAATTCAGGCATGAACATGTTATGGAACATGTAAAGAACTCAGAAAATGTTTCCCCTTGAATAACTAGAAAACAGAATTATGATGAGAAGCTGGTCAGGTCTACTTAGTGAAATTTCATATAGGCTCTTAATTTGGGGCATTATTAATATTTCCTTAAATAAGGCACAGGCTTTTACATAAAATGGACTACAGTGGTAAAAAATAGTATTATTTTCTAATCCAAATTTGTTGAGAATCTCGAAGAATCTTAAAGAAAAATCATCTATACAGTAGTTGAACTTGAAATAGTTTCAGTGAAAGTACAGAATTCATTTAAATCCTAGGTGAAATTTCTGGTTTTTTCCTTCCTTCCTCTCTTCTTTCCTTCTTTTCTCCCTATACACCCCCCTACTTTCTTTTTTCCAAAAAGCAATTAAGAACTTAGACAATAACACACCATTTTATGTTTTTTATTTTTATTTTCAAGTACTCTGCTTATAATTACTATTAATTTTATGTAGTTAAGCAAATATAATAATAAAATGTCACCTACTGAATAAATCAAGTTAATATTGTAATTGATTTTTCTGCATTGCTTGTGCTTATTTACTTTCAACAGAGGCTGGTTTTGTACTTACATTTACTTTCTCATTTTCATATTATTGATTGCAATTGCTGCAAAAATTGGAATTGTTGTGTCTATTGTTTTATATTAATTAATTTGATTTACACATGGATTACATTTTGAATAATTACATTATGACAAAGTAACATTAATGTAAATAAATTACTTTATTTGAATACACCACTATTGGTATTTATAATAAGTAAACATCTCATTCCATAAAAAATCTTTGCGATTAGAACAAAATCAATACCATAAATTTTCACTCTTTCCTACACACCACAAGACACTGTATTCCTTGTTTACATAGTTGTTAATCAGTGTCAAACTGAAGAACAATTTTTTAAAATATCCAGTGGGGGATGCTCCTAGACCTCATATTTAACAATTTCATCAGTGGCCTGAGAATTTTGCTTAATGTCAAATGACCCTCACAATTGTACATTATTGGAAGGGTATTTTCAGAAGTTTTAAAAATATATGTATAAAGTGGTAATAAGCAGCAAACCTAGGAATAACAAAATCAGAACTATGTATCTCCATAAGGAAACCTGACTGTGAAAATAGCAGAAAGAGAGAATTTAGCAACATGCAGGTACGACAGTAAAATGCCAAGAATCCCAGTGTTTATTAATCAAAAGCATTCTATTGTATTAAGAGTTGAAAAGGGTATGGTGAAATGGACATGAATAAATAGTGAGATAAAAATTAGGAACTTTTAGGTAGTTTTACAGTAATAGGCATTTATTTTATTCAAGAATAAATAAACTCTATAGATAACCCTACAAATAAATTCCAAAACAGTTCTACAAAACACTCTAGACACCACTTAGAATCAAAGAAAGGTAAAATCTAAAAGACCTAAATGAAGGAATATAAGGAACTAATTTCCTTTTCAAGTATAGGAAAATTCTGTTAGCTAAGTTGCATTAAATTTAGAGACAAATTGAACTACTAAAAGTATAGAATACAAATTAATATTGCACTTAATTTTTTCAGGAAATGTAATGTTTTCTGCATTGAACTAGGTTACAAGGGAATGGCTTTAAAGTTATTTTCCTGGAGAATACTAAAAATAAAATAAATGTTCCATTTCTGATAATGACAAATGCAGATAATAAAGGGAATTCTTGGCAACTAATTATAAAATGTATACAGAAATGCAAAGGACCAAGAATATCTAAAGACATTTAATAAAAAGAACAAAGTGGGAGAAGTTACTCTAATAAATGTCAAAAAATATAATAAAACTACAGTAATGAAGATAAATAGCAAAAGAGGTAAAATTGAGAGTGCAGAAACGTCCATGACTTTATGAAAGATTAATATGGCCCAAGATGGCCAAATAGGATCAGCTCCAGCCTCCAGCTCCCAGCGTGAGCGACACAGAAGACGGGTGATTTCTGCATTTTTCTTTTTTTTTTTTTTTTCATTAAGTTCCTTTATTATTATTATTATTATTATACTTTAAGTTCTAGGGTACATGTGCATAACGTGCAGGTTTGTTACATATGTATACTTGTGCCATGTTGGTGTGCTGCACCCATCAACTCGTCAGCACCCATCAACTCATCATTTACATCAAGTATAACTCCCAATGCAATCCTTCCCCCCACCCCCTCCCCATGATAGGCCCTGGTGTGTGATGTTCCCCTTCCCGAGTCCAAGTGATCTCATTGTTCAGTTTCCACCTATGAGTGAGAACATGCGGTGTTTGGTTTTCTGTTCTTGCGATAGTTTGTTGAGAATGGTGGTTTCCAGCTGCATTCATGTCCCTACAAAGGACACAAATTCATCCTTTTTGATGGCTGCATAGTATTCCATAGTGTATATGTGCCACATTTTCTTAATCCAGTCTCTCACTGATGGACATCTGGGTTGATTCCAAGTCTTTGCTATTGTGAATAGTGCCGCAATAAACATATGTGTGTATGTGTCTTTATAGCAGCATGATTTATAATCCTTTTGGTATATACCCAGTAATGGGATGGCTGGGTCATATGGTACATCTAGTTCTAGATCCTCGAGGAATCGCCATACTGTTTTCCATAATGGTTGAACTAGTTTACAGTACCAACAACAGTGTAAAAGTGTTTCTATTTCTCCACATCCTCTCCAGCACCTGTTGTTTCCTGACTTTTTAATGATTGCCATTCTAACTGATGTGAGATGGTATCTCATTGTGGTTTTGATTTGCATTTCTGTGATGGCCAGTGATGATGATCATTTTTTCATGTGTCTGTTGGCTGTATGCATGTCTTCTTTTGAGAAATGTCTATTCATATCCTTTGCCCACTTTTTGATGGGGTTGTTTGTTTTTTTCTCGTAAATTTGTTTGAGTTCTTTGTAGGTTTTGGATATTAGCCCTTTGTCAGATGAGTAGATTGCAAAAATTTTCTCCCATTCTGTAGGTTGCCTGTTCACTCTGATGGTAGTTTCTTTTGCTGTGCAGAAGCTCTTTAGTTTAATTAGTTAATTAGATCCCATTTGTCAATTTTGGCTTTTGCTGCCATTGCTTTTGGTGTTTTAGACATGAAGTCCTTGCCCATGCCTATGTCCTGAATGGTATTACCTAGGTTTTCTTCTAGGGTTTTTATGGTATTAGGTCTAAGATTTAAGTCTCTAATCTATCTTGAATTAATTTTCGTATAAGGAGTAAGGAAAGGAACCAGTTTCAGCTTTCTACTTATGGCTAGCCAATTTTCCCAGCACCATTTATTAAATAGGGAATCCTTTCCCCATTTCTTGTTTTTCTCAGGTTTGTCAAAGATCAGATGGCTATAGATGTGTGGTATTGTTTCTAGTTAATTCTTTAGGGAGCTCTAGAGCTGAGTTAGGCTTACAAAATTGCTCTAAGTAAGGTCAGGGGATCGGGACATTTATACATTACATTGAGCTATCACTGGATTCAGCCTGCCCCGGAAACGGTGAACAAAAGTTTGGGCAAGGAAGCTCTCTTGAGTCCAAGCCAACTGCAAAGAGGTAACTCAGCCGAGAACTTTCAACCATCAGTACTCCCAGAATCTATGACAATGAGTTCTTCCTTCCTGAAGGAGAAAATCTGGATAGCACACCACACTTCTTCAAAAAGTTATAAATGGCTGGGTTAGATTTGTTGTTTTTGTTTGTTTGTTTGTTTCACTTACTGCATTGAACCACAAAATTTTAATGCTCTCCTTGATCAAATACATGCATGACGTGCTATGATTTGAATGTCTCTCTTCCAAAATTCAGATGTTGCTAATGTGATAGTATTAAGAGGTGGAGACTTGAAGAGGTGATCAAGCTGTGAGGTGTCTTCCTTGTTAATGGGATGAAAGTCCTTATAACAGATGTTTCATACCACATTCAGCTAGCTTACTAGCCTGCTCTTCCATTTTTCTGCCATGTGAGGACTACAGGTGCTTTGATCTTGGACCTCCCAGCCTCCAGAACTGTGAGAAAGTAAATTTTCCCTTTAAAAAAATTACTTATATTTTGTTATAGCAGCACAGAATAAGACAGCACGAGAGTGTTATACTACAGAAGGATGTATGAACACGATACCAATTTTGTGTTTTGAACTGTTGAAAAGAAATGGAATTTGTTATTTCCTCCAAGGGTTAGCCATTTGGGGTTGCCATTATAAGACATCTGCACACTAAGGTTTACCTTTTTTTTTCTTTTTTTTTTTTTTCTTTTGGTTGATGTTACAAAACATTTTAACACTTTGCACATTTCTCTGGAAGTGCTTCCATGACTAGTCAAATGTTTGTTCTATTAGTTTAATATTAGCAAAAATGTATCTTTGGAAATTGGATTTGACAAAAACAATTTAAATGAGTATGCTACACTGAAAGCAGCTTTTGAAAATAAAAGTGATGATCTAAGGTACATTCCAATAATTTTAGAGTTTCAGATTAAAACAAAAATTGTTCCCTAATTTCAAACTTTACGAAAATGATTTAATAGCATTTGATTTTCTTTTTCAACTAATATGAAAATAAATTAAGGCTCATAAGTGGAATTGATTCATATAAAGTACCAAACTATGGGACACTAAATATGATAATGTTGAAATGTCAAAATTGTATAACATACTGAAAATGATTATATAAAATAGATACTATAAAAAAGACGTTGTGTAAACCATTCTATTAGATTGGGAAATACCAAAGTTTTTCCTAGTTAATAGACTCAATAATGAGTTTTGTTATGCATATTACTAACCAATTAACATTATTCAATGCTAATTGACATCTTTGTTCATAAGAGAAAAATAAATAACTGTGTTCAAATCAAATAAATGAAATTATGTAAAATTGTAATTGCTAAATATTTATGTTTTTGAATTAGTACTTTTATGTAGTATTCTCATTCAGTAAAAAAACAATGTTTGATACATTTGAGAAAGCACACAGACAATGGAGTGCTAATACACATCTGCCAAGTAGCTATAATTAAAACTTGACTGTAAAGTTTGGGTGAGAACCTGAAGCAAAAGGGCCTTTCATCTATTGCTGGTGGAAGTATAATTGGCAAATATTTTTGAAATCAGTTAGGCATTATATTTTAAAAGTTGAGATTTGCCTATGAGATGAGCCAACATTTCTACTTTTAGAGGTAGTAACATAGAAATAGAAATATATGTGCATCAAGAAAGTGTGCAAAGTTATGTATGCACAAAATTATGTATATAGATGATTAGTTATATAATATAATGTAATATAACATAAGCCTTAATACATATACAAATGTTTCTATGAATGTATAAAATATTTCCCTCATTAAAAATTAAACTATACAACTAAACTATACTACTAAGAAATACATGCTTAGTTGCTAAACAACAAAAGAAAGACATGAAAAAATGTTACCATGAAGTCAATAATTATTTTGGGTGAGAACTGTGCAATGACTCAAGGAGAAAATGCAATGTCTACTCTGGAGTACTAACATTATTGCATCGCTATTTGTTGTGATATAATGCATTGAGATGTACATTTATGTATCTTTTGCATATGTGTTACATTTTTAAACTAATTTTTCTTATCAAAGTAGATAACAAAAATAAGGTAATCTGTTGTTTGTAAAGATAAAAAAAAATATCACCATGTAAGAAAATGAGGAAAAGCATTCTTCTTATATATTTTTCACCTTCCTGGGAGAATAGACTATACTTTTACTTATAATTTCTCTATACACTTATTATGTAATTATTTACTTAATTTTACACAAAATATTTTCATTATTTTTTCTTTATAGACTCCTAAGTTGAAGTTATGAATTAGTTAATAATCATAAGACGTATTCAAACAGCTTTTTACATTTTAATGAAAATTTAGTAAAATCTGTCATAGGAAGAATTAGTCCCTGATTTCTAGCATCCAATAAACCAATCTATAAATTTTAAAAATTTAGAGACTGTTAAACATTATGTAAAATCAAATGAACAAATGGTAAAATTTAAACAAGTTCCTAAGAAAAATTCCAAGGTCATTGCTAATGTGAAAAACAATACTTTTTGAAGTATTTTAAAGACTATCAAATAGTTAAAATTGGAATAAAAAGAATTCAATAACAACCACAAAATCACTGTGCTATCACATCTTCTTTTGGCAACTCCAGACCAACAATCATACTCATCTATATCAGAGCCATAAATACCTTATCACAATCTATTCTTACAAGATTTGGTACACACTGCTCATAATTCTGGCAATTCTTCCTTCTGCAAACCCACACATGGGGTTCCGTGATAGGAATTACTATTATTGATATTATTATTATTTTCTTTTTTTGATGAAGTCTCGCTCTGTCTCCCAGGCTGGAGTGCAATGGCACCATCTCGGCTCACTGCAACCTCTGCCTCCTGGGTTTAAGCGATTCTCGTGTCTCAGCCTCCTGAGCAGTTGGGATTACAGGTGTGCGCCACCACTCTCAGCTAATTTTTTTTCTTTTTTTCTTTTTTTTTTTTTTTTGTATTTTTGTAGAGACAATGTTTCAGCATGTTAGCCAGACTGGTCTCGAACTCCTGACTTCAAGTGATCCACCCCACTCAGCATCCCAGAGTGCTAGGATTACAGGGGTGAGCCAACGCGCCCAGCCCACAAGAATTCTTTAAGGAGGAGCTGTCTATATTTCAGGAAATGTCCACGTGAAAATCTATATGATAGAAACATTTTAGGAGTAAATTAACTTTAGAAAGGAAGAAAACTGCTTAGCGATCGCAACTTTATATCTAATACTGATTCGTCATTACAGTCAAGCAAGGGCAATCTGCAGTCCTCTGTCACCTATCTTGTTCCAGGGAAATTTCTGAATTTCCTTCTCTGAGTGTTTCACCAATAAGCTTTCCAAAGATAAGATAGTCTAGATCACACACGTCAGGGTCATTTAAGACAAGAATCATTAATTTACTTCTGAAAAGCCATAAAATTGACTTTAGATTCCATATCAATGTTACCAGAAGGAAGAGGCTAGGGAAGACAATTTTGGAGTATTAGATTCTGATTCACCCCTGGGCAATCAAGTTCTCTCAGTTTTATAGACTGAGACCAGCTGGTTGTTCTTGTTTGTTTTATAAATCTCCGACAGCTTTCCTGACCAGAACACTCTACAGCATCCTCACACTCACATTTGATCATATTGTATTTGCTTCCCATCGAGCTGCCTTTCATTATTTTTACTTTGATTTGAAGTCACTGAGTAATATTGAAGTCTGCTCTAAAAAAGAATCCTATAAAATGCACTGTAAAAATGATAATGTTTCTCATTCAAAAACGCATAGTTATTTAATGTCTATGCGTTAGATTAACTAGGGCACCTTAGATTACTTCCCCACTGCTGTAAGTACCAGGAATAGCTTTAATTCTCATGAGTAAGTAGGTTTTTAAATTGTTTGTTTATTTGTTATCTTGTGGACAGAAGTATTTTGATAGCCAAAGTTTCTCTTTCCACACTAGCTATCAGAAATCCTGGAGCCAAATTGATGACTCATATAAAATACTGCATAGGCCATGATGGCAAGCACAGGTCTTGCTTTACTCTCCATTCATCTGCATTCTATTTTTTTTTTTTCATTTTTATTGCTTGTAGTTAAAGATATGCCACTTTATTTATGAGTTTCTGTAACCTATCATCCTAGGAAAAGGAAATCATAAGCAAGTAAAAAATACTCCTTTGTTCTTATGCATGGTTTTCCAACTCATTGAGCTGAGTATTTATAAAAAAAAATTTTAAAAAGACAAATTATGTCTTAGGATTTAAAGTAAAATCCATAACAAATGCAAATTTTATATTATATAAAAAATACATTTACAATAAATGTGTTGAGAAGGTAATATTCATGATAAATAAAATATTTTATTGCAAATGTTTACAATGAATAAATATTTACTCACTACATATTTAGTTTATTTAATATATTCCAGAATAAAGAAAAATGACCAATTTTTCTAATTTATTTTAGGAAGATCATTTATTTTTAACATCCATGATTGACAATATAGCACTCTAAGTAATATTATAATATCAAAATAAATAAATGTGAGAGTAATAAAATATTAGCTTTCATTTTGAAGGATAAGTTAGACAAAAGGAAAGAACACAGGTAACTAAAACAATAAAATCACTAAGATATATTTAATAGCTAGAACTTTAACAATTTGTGCTATAGGCAGATAATACGTTTCCTTTTCCGTTTTTTCTTCAACAGTGAAATTGTGTAAAAATTACGTAAACATACAATAATCTTAAATAAAACTTTGATAAATTTCCCCAATTAGAAATTACCCAGTCTATACTTTTTGCAAATGACATAGTAAATTCAAATAATAGTGATAGAAGTGAAAATAAATAAGTAAATAAAGTAACTATTTGAAAGGAAAAGAAAAAGTAGAACATGGCACCAAAACAACATTCAATAAAATAGAAAATAAAATATAAAAAGAAAATACATGTAAAGTCTATAGGATTATCATTATTATTATTTTGCTCATTTTTGAATCACATTATATCATCTATATTTTATCAACAAAAGGTTAAATATTACTTAGGAATTTAAAGAAAAAATCCAATAAACAATTTTAATTAAAACATGGATAATAATTTAATATGATACTTTATATTTGAAAAAGTGCATTTTGATAAAATAAGAAATACAAAAGAAATAAATTTAACTTAATAAAATCTAATCAAGGGACAAAAAGTAAAAACATGAATGATGCAAGACAGAGCAATATAATCTCATTTAAAATTAATGGCACTTGTTTTATAAACTTGATTAAAATTTTCAAAGAAAATAGAATATGCAAAGTGTATGCATACAATAAATATGATATTGTTAAATTAATTATTTTAAAGAACTGCATCTAAAGATGGCATCACAACAATTCTCTCAGGCTCTCAAGATGTTGATCATTTTCATGTCCAGTAATCTAGTTCAATACAAACAAAAGACTAAAACTTTTTTCTATTAAATTTATGATTATATATTTCAAATAGCATAATTTTGAAATAAGCATTCATTGAAATAACATTATAAAAGTAATATTAGAAAATAGTAATATTAGAAAAAATAGCAAATAATATTAGAAAAAAGCACTAGAACCTTAATCCAGTAGTAAAATAAAATAATAGATAACCATAGACAAATAAGAGTCTTTTCAGGGTAATAAAAAAGTTAGAAAGTCAATTAGTACAATCAATTATAACGTTCAATGAAAATATTTAATGTTTAATAAAGTGGTTAAAATTTATTCTAATAGGGATTGAAAATAAATTGGTAAAATTCAACTTCTATTCTCCTAAAATATTGTATAAACTGAGGTACTCTTTATTATGATTAATAGTATCTAATTGAATAACACTAAAAATATGCTATTAGAATTTGAAATTTTATTACATAATTAATATCACTTAGAATGTCTTTAAATATATTTAAAGATGAATATATATTTGTTTCTCAAAATGTGAAGGTTGTATAAACCTAGTAAAATATTCACATGAACATTTACTTTTTAATTAAATTATTTTTATTATAATATACTTCATCATGTAGCAAATTTAAAAGTACTTGTAAACTACATATTCTTCTGACTCTAACAAACATAAATCCAAGTTAATTAAATACAAAATACCACATTTAAAACGTCATCGATTTCATGTGATAGATGATGCTGTTTTTATGAAACAAAATAGCTTCTTTCAACATCACTATGATAGTAGCCACTACTGACAATAGTTCTATGAAGGTTAGCATTTCTATACTAACATATATCGTGATCATTTGAATAATTCATTATTATCTACACCTTTTCCCAGGCTAAAATTAATCATCATTTATGTAGTATATCTACCTTCTTTTCTCATTAGTCTCTATTAATTGAAGTAGTACACTATTGTGTCACACAATGTTGTTGGCAAACACATACATGTTCTTAAAAATAACTTAAGTAAGCCCAGATTATTCAAAAATAGTATTTTATTTTGGAATTCTTACTAAAGGTAATATTTTGGCATGAATGCAGTTTTTTAAAATAACTTAGACAAACTCCAGGGTCTATTAGGACTATTGTTGTTATTTTAAAATTAAGATGTGTTAATCTAACCAAAACATTCATACATTGGAACAACATATTAAAAGTTAATCAATTTCTTGATAATGCTTTCCTGTGTCACTTTAGTCAATACCATAGATAGTATTGGCAGTCGATCTACAAGCAAAAATTAAATCAAGCTATTATACCTGAGAAGACTGGGGGAGACAAAACTACATCATGATGCTTAAGTTATTTTTCCTTAGTGCTTATTTTCTTTACATACCTTCTGTGTGGTAAAACACAAGCTTTCAGCCATTTAACGGCACGTTTTCCATGGCAAATTAAACCTATTTGTTTCAATTCATTTCAAGTCACATCATACAATGCAGCAAAAGAATGCAACATTTCATTGACTAATCCACCCCTCAAAATTGCTTGGAACAAGTTAGAGTAAGAAATTGTGTGGGGATTTACTCTCATTGCCTTGGGAGGAATCAAATCCTTATTATAAATTGGAGCTAATAGTGGTCACTGTGTAGTGTAGTTCAAAACCATTAGGACTGTGTTATATGACTCTAGAGTATAGTATATTTTTAAACATTGAGTCTGCAGTCTTAATATTTTATGAATATTTTATTTTATAAGTTGTAAGTTATGAGTTTTCATAACCCATGAAAAGACCTCAGAGGTACATAATATTGAATGGTTGTTCATGAAAAACTGCATATTTGTGAATTCATCAGCAAAGGAAGTAATAGAGGAAAATAATGGGAAAAAAAACCAATTCTGACAACTGGGAAATGTGAGTAATGGTCCTATGACTCCTATTTATTCACTAGGTTTTCCTTAGGTAAGTCACTTTATTTCTTTGGGTCTCTGTTTTCTCATCTGTCCATCAGGGAGCTTGAATTAAGATACCTCTAAAAACTCTTGAGTTCTGAAATCCTGTGTTCTACTATGATGTTAATTTCATCACATATGTATAGATAATTTCATTGCCCACTTAACTCTAGACTACTAACAATTATCTATCCTAAAAGTACACCTATAAAACGTTCTATCCTGCAAGCCTTCCCTAATCATCTAAAGCCAATATTAAGAATCTTTTCTTTAAAATTCTATAGCTGATATATATCAATTTTAAAGTATTTATTCTGATATATGGTCCATATTGGTGTATTTGTCTTTGTTCCATACTAGAAGTCAGGGCTATTTATTACTCATTCAGGTGACTCCCTTTCTTCTGCAGTGCTCCTACCTCAAAGACCTAATAGTGCTACATGTACATGAAGGATAAAATTGAGACTCAGTAAAAGTGCATTGTATAAAAGTAGGGAAGTAGGTTTTCTGCCCTATACTTGAATCTTATTGTACCTGTGAGAGTCACTAGGTCTTCCTCTTCACTTGCTACAATATTTGGCCTTTGAAGTCCTTTGGACAGTCCCTGGAAATTGCAACCTGAGTAAATCAACATCTAAATTTAAATTTGCTAGTGATATCCTCCCAGTTTCAAATTTACTATCTACCATAACAACTCATAACGCCTCATCACTTTCACGGGCCATATTTCCTTGTTTCTGTCACTGGCCTATATCAGAAACGCTGAGAGTGACAAACCTCTTTTAGTTTTTTTCCCCTCTTGGAAAACAGTTTTTCAATCAGTTGGTCTCAATAAATGCCAAAAATTTTGTGTCTGGGGGATTGCCTGTTTCCTTCATATCACTATATTGTACTTAACCTCAGAGCACTGATTATACTTCACTTTAATTGCATGTAGATTTTTTAATCTGCACAGTAGCCCATGAATTTCTAAGGGAAGAATTTTTTGTTTTATATCTGTTTACTAGGTAGTTAACATAAAGCCTGATAGAGCACCCCCACAGAGTACACAACGTGTGAATAAACAACTTCATACCAGGGTCTGGCTGGAGTACACATGAACTGTAACTCAAGGTTGTGCCTTAGAAAAGCTCACAACCTACTTATGACAATCTGAGCTATATAAAATGTGGCAACAGAAAAATCACAAGTAACTCCTGGATCTTTTTATCTTTCAGGAAATTAAATTCTTCCTGCTAGAACAAATTAAATGATCAGCAAAAAGTGATAGAAACCTGTAAGAAAAAGTATTAGGATGTAAAAGGGTTTAATTAATGGCGTCTATAATACTATTTCTACCCATCTCACACTATTACAAAGTGTTTAAAAATGTCAAATTGAATGTGTAGAAAAAATAAATAAAATAAATTAGTATGATTCAAAGTGACAGCACAGGAACCCTAGATACAGGCATGAAAAGAAACAAATCAAAACTAATGGTATTCCTCTGAGTGAATATTGATACCAACATAAATTATAATTCCTATTAAATTCATGAAGTGTTAATTAAAATGCTGCTCTACACAGCATTACATATTGTATGTGTGTAAATGTTAGTGCTAGCACATTTTACTGCTTCTCGTCTATCACCTTCAGAATCAAATGTGTATTTTTATATGCTGTACAACCTATGAAATGCAACAGGCAGATTGGATTTCCCTAGGAAATTTCCTTGTCTTCATTAAGAGCTTTGTGCATTTTCCATATGTATGTGAGAAAAAAATACAGAATGGAATAAAATATTATTCTCTACATATGTATATGCATATATATGTGTGTGTGTATATATATTTCTTGACTATAACTATACTAATTTATGTTTCAAAAAATTCTATTCTATTTTATATCAAAATATTAAATGGAACTAACAAGTCTTAAATTTGACATCCTTTATATATTTGATATTAACAAAATTAATATCAAACAATTCAATATACTTGTTCCACCATTGTTCCATCACTATTTCATTCCATCATTATTCCATCAATATTTCAAATATGTATGTATTCTACCATTATTTCAAATATTTCCATATTCTATAGAATATTTATCTTTTCTAAATTATTGTCCTTAACAGACAAAGACATAAATAGCTGATTTCTAAGTTTTTGAAAAGTAATTGTATATTTACAAGGAACACTACACCAGAAAAAGTTTGCAACATCAATATTACCAGACAACTCTTTATTAATTTGGAGTATGTTTCTCTTAATGTGGACTTTTCATTCTTTTTGCTACAGATATTATCTAGTATTAATGGCATTACACAGTGGTCACATGAGACTGATAATAAACTGAGAGGGAAAATTGTGTTCCTTAGAAGTAGAGTGTCTTAAACATTTTGGTTTCCACAGCTGTTTTACACTTTTAAAAATTATTGAGGAGACCCAAAACCCTTTTGTTCCTTTGAGTTTTATCTAGTAATATTTACTAAATTAAATACTATACCCAATACTTTTTAAAATACTTATTTTTAATTCACTTACCAACATTAATAAATCTATTACAGTTAAACAAATATGACTTATATTTTTATAAAAACAAACATATTTTCCCATGCAATTATTATTGAGAAATGTATCTTGGCAAATTTGTCTTTTTAGAAAACAATTAGATTTTCATATATTCTACTGCACTTTATCTATAATATATATGTTTTGGCTAAAATATGAAAAGAAAATCTGGCCTCATGTTTTTATTCTTTCAGAAACAGAAAGTGAATTTAAAAGCCTTTTCTGATAATTATGAGTATTTCTTTTTGAAACTCCACTAAACAGACAAGTGGTAGTTTCCTTAATATAAATTGCAACGTAGAATCTTAAACTACATAAATGAATTTACTGTATTCTGCTACATTTATCCAGTATTCTATCTTGCCAATTGAATGCAGTTTTTACCCATACATGATTTCAAAATCTTAGGCAATATATTTTGAAAAATACTGTTTTTAAAAAGTATTGGCTCACTGAGTTATACACATCTACCAATATTTACTTACAAATATATGTATGCATTTATTGAGGGTGTTTTAAAATTTGTTTCTGAGACAAGGCCTCACTTTTTTGCCCAGGCTTGAGTGCAGTGGCATGATCACAGCTCATTGCAGCCTTGACCTCCAAGGATCAAGCAATCCTCCCACCTCAGCCTTTCAAGTAGCTAGGACCACAGTTGTGTGTCACTATGCTCAGCTAGTTGTTTTTTGAATTTTATTTCCCCTCCCGCCCCCCACCAATGTTGGAGTGCAGTGGTGTGATCTTGGCTCACTGTAATGTCTGCCTCACAGGTTCAAGTGATTCTCGTGCCGCAGCCTACCAAGTAGCTGAGATTATAAGCATGTGCCAACACAGCCTGCTAAGTTTTAAATTTTTAGTATAGACGGGTTTCACCATGTTGGCCAGGCTGGTCTCGAACTTCCAGCCTGAGGTAATCTGCCCACTTTGGCCTCCCAAAGTGCTGAGATTACAGGCGTGAGCCACTGTACCGAGATGGAATCTTTCTATGCTGCCTAGGGTAGTCTTGAACTCTTATGCGATCCTCCTACCTCGGCCTCCCAAATTATTGGGATTACAGGTGTGAGCCACCACAATATTTAAACATTTTAATATACAATATATTTTTAAAATCACATCTGTTAATATTACCATAGCTCATGAGAAAAATATTTAACACTGGGAAGATGTTAAGCTTATGTGGAAGGGTGCTATTTTTCCAAAATCCTAGCTTGCACTTGAAAATTTCAGTTTTATCATTGACAGAAACACTATTATTTTTGTTGAGGTGGCAGAATCATTTCATTAATTTTTGAGAAGCATCTACTAAATACCAATATCTAAATAACCATAGTTTATCAATGTTCTTCGAAGTAAAAAGAACTCTTCATGAAAATAGTAGCAGTTAAATGCTAAATTTCACAGTCATGTAAATGCTTTTTGCTTGAGACAATAATTTGCAGTGGCATATGCAGCAGAAGTACTTCATTTGTACTTCCCATTTTTCACACCCTTTTAATATCTTTTATATATCTAGTTTTTATTTATCTAATATTTTATTAAAAAGAGCTGTATTCAAAAATCGAGATTTATAAAAGTGACTTTTTGCTGCTTCATCAGGGCATTCGTAAATCAAATTTGGCTTCTTGTTTTTTTAGCATTACTATTATTGTTAGTGTGTGCTGGTAAAGACTAACTACTAGTTAGGCCAAGCTTTAGTATCTTGAATCATGCTAAGGCATGAGCAATTTTACCCTTCATTGCTTTTGCATGACCAGTGAATATATCAACTCAGTAGATATGAGAAATAATGTTCCGCACTATTATTTTAAAGAGTGTGAACTACAGGGAATCCCCCAGAAAGTCTGTATGGAACTCTTGGATTTTGTGGAACATGTTTAGTGAATTGTCATTAGAGAACAAGATTTGAGCAGATTGCGTACTCCCTAATATATTTACTTGTACAAACAGTAAGCATTTCAGAATTCCTATAGACAACTTGTAAAATGTTGCTAGAGAACAGTCAAATTACAATAATAACACTAAGTATGTTGAATATTAAATAGTTTTCCTAAGGTCATAGAAAAGACTAATGATATAAATTAACGTTTGTGTCTTCTAGGGGAGCCCAGTGTTCCCTCTTCTGTACTCTTTCCTTTGAATTTAATTTGTAAAATAATATTTGCTAAAGAATTGATTTCTTCTAAATTATTTTCAACTTTTGGACAAATTCTTGAGAGCAATCTTTTAAATTCAGAAATTGTATAGGCTTCAAATTTTACACAACCACAAATATATAACAGTTTTGAGAAAGTAATCTGAAGAAAATATGTCACTAAAATGTGTAAACTACGAAATTCTCTATAAAATACTATACCATATGTACAATTCATTTCTAGGTTACATGTTTTTAGCATAGAAAATAATACATGCTGTAAAGATAAACTCTATTTGTTTGCCAAAATTGTTCACATTTTCGATCATTTATGGTCATTTGTGAAAGCTAAATGCCTTATTCTACTGAGACAAACTATAAATATAAAAGAAATTATTTTTCTAAATAAAAATATTTTATTTAAAAATAAACATTGGCAATAGGATGAATAATTATAGAATGCTTATAATCTGAAACTGTACAGTGTTGTTGCAAATGTGCCCATTAAAAAGGCATTTTTGCCTTAATATTTCTACTTTGTACAAAAAGCCTTTCCTATGCATCTTCCAATAAATTGACTAGATGCTTAGTGACATTAAGGGTTACGAGAAGGGAAAACATCCTTCTTACCCATGTTGCCAAAAACCACCTGTTCCCCCAAAAGCTATTGAAATAAAAATCAATCAATCCTTCAATAAAAATAAAACGAAGAAAAAGTTTAAAAATAAATAAATAAAACATTATGAGAAGGGAAATATTTACTCAGCATATATACATAGTGTATATTTTATACATATAATTTATATCTATACATTATGTATATATAGTATATAAATATATATAATACTTGAAGGTGAAAAGACTTACATAAGTGAAGAGAGTAGTGGTGTTCACATTTCATAAATTCTGGCCCAAAGTTTATGAAATAAGGTTTATATCTTTAATGATTAACTAAAAATATAATATTTTACCTTATTTCTAGTTTGAGAATGCATGTGTTTCAAAGTTTTGTCATCTTTATCTCTATAATTCTCCATGCCTGGCAAAGTTCATAGTGAATGCTTAATAAATGCCAGTCAAATTGAATTTTTAAATGCACATTTGGAGCTCTTCATTTCTTGGTAGAATAATATTCACACGACGTATGAATGGTAGAGAGTACAATGAAGAATGGATCATTTAGATTTTACTTTCCAGAGCACAAGGCCTTTTCTATATGCTAGCATAATGGATACACTGGTGCAGGGAAGCTGGGTTATTTTTCTCCTAGGCCTGTTCCATATTTATCATCTATTTTGTCACTGGGTACACAAGGTCTATGCACTTTGTAAGAGGATTTCTGCCTAGAGAGACGTATTTTATTTTTTTGCTAAGATGATCAGTATAAAATCGACAAAGTGTTTGCAACTGGAGTTTAAAAGTAGTTCCTGAACCTTGATCATGTTGTTCTTGGTCTTAGTGGAGTCAAGAGTATAGCCAGTTCTTTAATGCTTATTCTAGTTGCTTTGAGATGAAAGCCCCAGAGACTCCTTTTTTCTAAAATTAATAAACTGAGCAAAGGAAAGAGTAGGTTGCTGTCTATAGGAGCCAAAGAATGCATGAATAGGCTCATGCGAAATCTACAATTATATTTATACAGCATAATAAGGCAGGGTCAATATGTTTGTTTCCACGGAATACTGTTCCACAATAAAAAGCAATGACGTATGTGTGACTACCTGTATGAATCTTCTGAGTTAATGGTGACACTGTGAAGTATGTTGCCATCACAAGGAAGGATATTGCAAATGCACTACCAATTTTGTTACAATACATGAAACATTTCCACTGAATATTTTTGGGTACTCACCTTCTCATTCCAGTATTAGTGGTTCAAACTAGAGGTTGATTTATAGATATTCCTGAATATCCAAATAATTGAAACACAATATTTTTAACAACCTTTTCACATCTTAGTACAGAATATTTGATCAACTCTAAAATAAAAACACAGTACAAGAAAAGAATATGTTGACTTGATTGGACTACAATTGATTGAATGGCATTAACCTTAATTAGCTGCATTATTAAATGCATATATAATGGAGAGAGACATTGAAAAAGAGGAAATTGTAGTTTGGGTTTTGGGTTGTCTAATATTTCCATTTACTTTATGCTATATATTTTACAGTAAAGAGAGGCTTAGGAAGAAACAAAAGTTGCAACTAGAACAGATTAGGAGGTAAAATTTAAAAATCAGGGGTGAAAGTTTATTTCTAATTTTTATTTTAATACCAGAATCACTAAAGAGTAAGTTTTATATATTTTATTGTATGTAGTATTTAAGATATATTTTCTTAAAACAAATTTTATCTTTCTTTCATAGTGATACTCTCACATTCAAAAATTATGTTGAAAAACTATGTCCTATGATGTAATATTAAATCAATGAATATTGATATACAAACATTCCACTCGTGTTTATTTAGGGAACATGAGAAGACTTTATTTGGTGGCAAGGATTTGCAGATTAATTTTGTCTGGTGTAAGATTTTCTCTTAGGGTCAATATCTTTCATATTGACAACATGTTTTAGTGTGGAGTCATTCTAAGCACTGTTATATAGCACAGCTCCTAATTTAGACTCTCAAAACTCTATTCTTATTGAGAAATTGAATTTCATGGGGCTTTTAATGGGGCTTTTATTTTTAGAGAATATCTCTGAATTTTAACTTGTTTACATATAACAATTAATATTTCTATTATTAAATTATTTTCTGTTATGATGATTTTCTCTAAAAGTTGAAATTTTCAGCATTTCAATAACTCAAGATAATGACAATAAAAGCTACTGCTTATTGAGCACTTATTATGTGCCAAACAATGCTCCAGGCACTGTGTAAGGGTGATCTCTTATAATCCTCACAATAATCTCTGTGCAAACAATATTACATTCAATTCACAGATGAAAATATGCCTCAGGGGATTAAAATAACTTATCCAAGGTCATAGACTAGTAAATTACAAAACCATGATTCAAGTTCAGTTTCTGATTCCTAAATCCATGTGCATAATGATTAAGGCACAGAGTCTCTTTTAGTATTAATTATCTACATATACACAACTTCTCAACTTATTTGAGTTTGATTTGAGAATGAAGTCAATTTTCACAAGCAATATGAATTGGAACAATCAATAAATTAAATGACCATACTCTCCAAAGCAATTTACAGATTTAATGCTATTCCTATCAAACTACCAATGATATTCATAGAACTACAAAAAAGCTATTTTCTAATTCATGTGAAATAAAAAAAGAGCCCAAATAACCAAGGCAATCATAAGCAAAAAGAACAAAGCTGGAAGCATCACATTACCCAACTTCAAACTATGCTACAAGGCTACGGTAACCAAAATGGCACGGTACTGCTATAGAAACAGACACATAGAACAATGGAAAAGAATAGAGAACCCAGAAATCAGACCATACAAATATGACCTTCTGATCTTTGACAAAGCTGACAAAAACATGTATGGAGAAATGACTCCCTATTCAATAAATGGTGGTGGAATAACTGGCAAACCATATGCAGAAGATTGAAACTGGGCCCCTTTCTACACCATATACAAAAATTAACTGGAGATGGATTAAAGACATAAACGTAAAACCCCAAACTATAAAAACCCTGAAAAACAATTGAGGCAATAACATTTTTTATATACGCAGGGGCAAAGATTTAATGACAAAGATGCCAAAAGCAATTGCAACAAAAGCAAAAATTGAAAAATGAGATCTAATTAAACTTAAGAGTTTCTGCACAGCAAAAGATACTATCAACAGAATAAACAGACAACCTACACAATAGGATAAAATATTTGCAAACTACGCACCGACAAAAGTCGAATATCCAGCATCTATAAGAAACTTAAAAAAATTTACAAGGAAAAAAAACAACCCCATTAAAAAGTGGACAGATGACATCAACAGATAATTTTCAAAAAAAGACATACATAGCCAACAAGCACATGAAAAAAAAAGCTCAATATCACTGATCATTAGAGAAGGCAAATAAGGACCATAATGAGATACTATATCACACCAGTCAGATGGCTATTACTAAAAAGTCAAAAAATAACAGAATCTGGCAAGGTTGTGGAGAAAATGACATGCCTATACACTGTAGTGGAAGTGTAAATCAGTTCAACCATTGTGGAAAGCAGTTTGGCAATTCTTCAAAGAGCTGAAAATAGAACTACCATTCAACCCAGCAATCCCATTACTGGGCATGTACCCAAAGGAATGTAAATCACTCTACCATAAAGACACCTACACCTGTGTGTTCACTGTAGCACTATTCATAATCACAAAGATAGGGAATCAACCTAGATGCCCATCAATGGTGGATTAAATAGAGAAAATGTGGTACATACATATCACGGAACACCATGCAGCCGTAAAAAAGACATTATATCTTTTGCAGGAACATAGATAGAGCCGGAGGCCATTATTCTAAGAGAACTAACAGGAACAGAAAACCAAATTCCGCATGTTCTCACTTACAGGCAGGAGCTAAATGATAAGAACACATGGACACAAAGAGGAGGACAAAAGACACTGGGGTTTACTTGAAAGTGGAGGGTGAGAGGAGGGAAAGGATCAGAAAAAAATAACTATTGGTTATTAGGCTTAGTACCTGGGTGTGATATAAGTTCATCTATGTAACAAACCTCCACATGTACCCTTTAACCTGAAAGAAAATTTAAAAAGAAAAGGCAAACATGGAACCGTAAGGTATACTTACGTATACTATGCTTTCACTATATTCTCTTTCAAAAGCTTGAAATAGATTATAATTATATTTTCATTTGTTTATTGTTTAGATTTTCATTTAGGTAAACAAAGGCTGTTTAACGAAAGTCTGCTCATCCTGTGTTCCTTCACAATTTCCCAAAACAAAATCTGTTGTCGGTAAGGATGAGGAATTGTCAAAAAAGAAGGAGACAGCATAATTATACTTAGCCAATGGTGAGCAAGTCTTATTGACCTCTAACTTAGTATTTGAGCATACTCAGTGCTTAAAATGGCTACATTGGAATCTGTTACAGACACTTAACATTAGTCAATTTACTTTATGAAACTTGGTCATACAAATTAGGTCATTTTGTCATACCCAATTAAAACAGAGTCAAAAAGCCAGGGGGAGAAAGCACTCAGAGCACATAACATTGCTCCAGGAAGATAATTTCCTACAAGTCAACTTGCTAAAATTGCCTGTTGTAACCGGAAACCAGTTTTATCTAATGACCACTGAAACAACCCTGAATGTTTTATCTAAGGCCTTCACTTGCCAATCAAAAGCTGCCAGCTCCCCAAGACTTTACTAATGGCAATGAATTTTCTCCAAGAACAAAGCATAATATTTCCCTTTTTTAAATAAAAGCTCTAACCTTTTATTTATTATTGAGACATACTTAAGACCATCCCGTGTGCGTGCATGCCACAAATTGCCATTCTTTCTTCCTAAATAAAATGTTTTCATTGAAAAGATGAGTCTCTATATTTATTTGACTTCAATAGCTCCCTAGGTTAAAGGTTAAGCAATTTTCATTCTGTGTGAAGGCAAAAACACCCATCAGTTTATGGGACCCAAATATATCCTAGTAAGGTCACTCAGGCCCTTTTCTTCACTAAAGACAATTTAAAGAACCGTGAACTTGGATTGTTGGAACTCTGTTTCCATCTACAATACCCTTCATTCAGCAAAATGTACTGAATATCTAACATGAGCCAGGCACTGTTCCAGAATGGGCAATATAAACTTCTATGTGGTTCTTACACACTTATATCTGCAGTTGAGGAGTGGAGCAAGAGGCAGACATCAAACGAGAAAAACAATATAAGAACAAAGTTAAATGAGTGACATTATGTAATTAAAATAAGGTGGAAACTATAAAGGAAAGAAATAGGTCTGAAGGAAAGTTGTGTTAGCAAAAGACTTTATGAGCAGGGAACATTTAAGTTACAGACACAGGATTACAAAATGAAAAACAATATGGCTTTAAAAACAAACAACAGCAAAAAAGAAAAGAAGAAAGAAACAACAAAAGGGGCCTATGTTGCTGAAATGTGAGGAATGAGCAAATAAGTTATTTGAGGTAAGGTGAGAGGAGTAGTTTGACAACGGACAGTTAATATTAACAGATTTGAATTTTCCGTGAGGGAAAATATGCAGTTACATGGTGTCACAGAAATTAAAGACACATTTTTTAGTACAAATGCTGTTTAAAGTATGAAGTTGCTCAAAGTAAGAATATTCATATAAACATATGCTGATTGTGTAAGAAGAAGGATGTTTTCTTTTTACCGATGTTCTGATGATACACACATCTACATGTAAACTCATGCCATCTTCATGCATCCTGTAGAGTGAAAAAGTAAGATATACACTTTGGGAGGCCAAGGCGGGCAGATCACGATGTCAGGAGATCGAGACCATCCTGGCTAACATGGTGAAATCTCGTCTCTACTAAAAATACAAAAAAAAAATAAAAATTAGCTGAGCGTAGTGACACGTGCCTATAGTCCCAGCTACTCGGGAGGCTGAGGCAGGAGAATCTCTTGAACCCGGCAGGCGGAGGTTGCTGTGAGCCAAGATCATGCTACTGCACCTCAGCCTGGCGACAGAGCTAGACTCCATCTAAAAAAAAAAAAAAAAAAAAAAAAGAGTCAGCTATAGAGTCTTGAAAATATATGTTCACTGTAACTTTATTAACTTTCAGTATTAATATTATTGCTATTCATCAAATTCCAAAATAAATTGTATGAAAGCACAGGGAGTGTACTTCAGAAACAATTTAGCAAGTTCCCTAAGACACAATAGGACACCTAATGTCTACCACATCTGAATAAATGCAGTGATTTCTTAGCTCCTTCATTGCTTACTGGAAGGATGAATGATACTACATGTTACTTAGCTATATGAGGATACTTTCTAGACTATTTTGGATGTATTAACATTTATTCTTCAAACATTGTTTTGCTTTGAAGATTGTTATGGTATCTTGCTGGTTCACCACCAGGGAGAGTATTATTCATGTTTGGCATAAACTCTATGAATTGCAACATGTAACTTTGCAATAAATTGCAATATATGAATTGAAAATTAACTTTGGTCAGCAAGAAAATATATTCCTACTCTTCAAATATTATTCGTATTATAAATTTAAGAATATACCTTCAAATCTTTGACAAAAGCCAAGTTAAAAGAAGTAACTTGTATGGAAGAATTGAATAAAAATAGTCGATATACTTCTCTTATATTTTATAATTTTAATTTAAAACTTTTATCAAGCTAAATGTGTGTGCCACCCCTTTTCTTCTTAGAGATCTACAATAAGTCCTTCCTGCAAATTAAAATGAAATTTAAATATGTTAATCTAGCCTAAAAGACCAAACATGGCCTGATTAATCTGCTTCCTCAACCTCCTCTCACACTGATTGCACTCAATATGTCAAGTTTAAGAACTGTTCACCATCTGCTGTGTCTGCCTACACTGCCCTTCTTCCTCTGTTGAACATACCAATCTCATTTCTACTCTGGTCCTTTGAGCATTCCATTTTTTCTCTTTGAAGGCATTACCTCTGGATTTACCCTGTCCAGACCTAAGTGCTTATACTAATCATTTGGTTCTCAGGTTGTTTCACCTAATTGTAAAAACTTTCTTTTTACCATTCTAGCTAATGCAGCCACCAAACACCTTTCACTTGGATAGTTCCAGTTTCATCTGACCTCATGTCTCTTTTCAAATTTCTTTCACAGCACAGATCACAATTTGGAATTACATTATTGACTTACCTGTGTTTTAATTTTCATCTCACTCCACAAAATTTTAAACACCATAAAGATGGCAATGATAGGTTTCTTAGTCACCATTGTTGTCACAAGAGATTATAAAAGTGCCAACATGTGACATCTCAATAAACAGAAAATAAAACACAACGTTTTAGATCCTAAAAGTGTTCCCTTATTATATTATCTACATGCATTAGAGATGCTCTATTGAGTCACATATATCCTTCACTGCATGTCTTGTGAAAATGTTTTCAAGGACTTTTCACTAATTACTCTGAAGTCTTTATGAAAATGTCTCAGCAATAAGAAAACTGTTTATTTTAAATATCTATGATTTTATGTTTATGAACGTTATATTGTGAAAACATTGTTCTCTTTTATTTAACTACTAAAGGCATCAAACTTGTGCTGGGACGTAGGGATGAATAGAGTCTTGGGGCATACAAATCTGTAGGCCATTCTTACCTGTCTTCATTTTTTCTCATCTGAATTCCATTTATCTAACATCTATAACGATACTATAAATATTATATACTTATAATATTAGAAAGGCATTAAAACTTATGTGCAATAAAAGGTGAATAATGTTTTTCCTAACAATGAGTGACCATTTCAAAATTTCTAGAATTATAAAACAATACTTTTGAAGCTAACTCAAGAAATATACATATGGATTACATTTTATTACAGGAAGTACTCTTTTACGCGTAAGTTTAAAGGTAAGTTTCCACATCTTTTTTTTCTTTAACATCCCCCTTAGACAGACATGTTATTTGTGTTCTATTCTACAGATAAGAAAACCAAGAAAAATAAACAGGTTAAGTAAAAGACTCTAAGACAAATAATTTACGAGTTATACAAATTCATCAAGTCCTTCACTTAAACATCCAAATTCAGTTATATTCAACCATTCCCTAGAGCCATCACTGAGACATCAACTTATGCATTCCACTAAGGACCCATGACAGCTACAGAAGATCTATTTACTTTTCAAGGGTGAAAATATTGATATTATCAAGAATCCCAAAATCAAGAACTACTTATCTTTGTCTCTTTCTTTAAAAAGCAACCAGTACTTACAGTTACCTCTAGCATAGATGGATCGTAATTCTATTTGAGAATTATTTTCTAAGCTTAAACCGTTAATTGTGGTACTATGCATTCAGTGTAGATTTTTGTTGTTGTTGTTGTTCAGTGCTTATCACCAGACACCTGTCTCAAAGCCTGAGGGAGTAATAGCTCAGGCAGACTCTATGAGCCATCTGCCACTGACATTCTCAGACTGTACTGGGTCAACTTCCCTGGGAGTTATATAAGAAGTCTTCTTTGACCTACCCTTTCAGGCCGAACAGATCACATTGTAACCATACAGGATTTTAGAGTGGGCCACTTCTTAAAAAGGAAATGTCACATTGAATGTGAAGCTGGTGATTGGCATATAAAATACTTGAGGAAATAAAAACAATTTTTAGGTTTTAACATGAGCAATTTAGCTGTGGAGTTTCTGTGTTTTGATGAAAACACAGTTTTCCTTCAGATGATAATCTCACGTCATCTTGACGCACTCAATGTGTCAAGTTTAAGAATTGTTCACTATCGCTCTTCAGGAAGAAGTTTTGTCATTTGTCTTAAATTAATTGTGTAATGACAATGACCTCAAAAAAAGAATACTGATATTCATGGTGATCTTACAGTAGGCATCCTATTTGCCATTGAAATTCAAGAAGATTGCAGAATGACTTTTTTAAAAAGGTTGTTTTAATCTTAGAAAACAACCTCTTCAAAAAAATGTGTTTCCAGTTTAATTTAAAATTCAACTTCTCTAATTATAGATCTGTACCTCTTATTAGCATTAAATGAGTTAGTAGTCTCTACTCTTCCTGAAAATGAGTCTTCAATGATTTCATTTGAGATAAAAAGGAAATATATATTCAGACTTTTACTATTAAATCTCAATGCCCTCAAGCAAATGGTCTGGTGAAAGGTGGTACAAACTACTAAAGATGCCCTGGAGAAGCTTATTAGAGGATATCAATTAATATGAATTGCCAGATATTCATTGCTCGATATGTCACTACTTGCACAGTCAGTGCTATTGAATTATTAATAGCACAATGCCCTAGGACTTGCCTCAATTATTTCTATGCAGGCTTAAAGAAAAGTTTAAAGACAAATAAATACATATCCTGGGTACTATATTTCCTGTAGCTAGAATATTGATTATATCTATTTCTAGATTCTGTTTTTAGCTAGGAATTATGAGGTAACACTGAGGTGTGTTCATTATTTGATATTAGAAATAATGGGCAACAAGTTGGTGTAATTTTGTTTGTGACCAACTGCAATGCCATATCTCACACACTGGAAGGGTCTGAATCAAAATTCCAGAGCAATTCCTTGAAAGTCAACCTAGGGATCCACCCTGAAGGCTTTTTAGATTTCCAAAAGAAAAAAAGTATCACTTCATTCCTTGCTGTGGGAAGAGTTGAAGAGACGCAGCCTAGTATTCCAAAATAAATCAATGAACCAGTCTTATTGGATCTACCATGTTTCTCATTAAAACGTTTTGCTAGTAAGCAGAGAAGTGCATTGTGGTCAGCACATAGTAGATGTGGTTTGCTAATATCAATTTTATTTTGTGAGAATAAATTGATTTAAAGCAGGGTCAGTGCAAGTGAAGAAAAACTTGTTGAGTATCTAATCACCTTACGTGAATCACTGTCTAAATGGAACTGGGCATATTATCTTTTTGTAATGATTTATTTCTATCAGTTTTATGTAATTTTAAGAATTTAATGATAAAACAGTACAACACTAATGTCCATTAGAAAATATTCTCAATAACACATTTTAAATGTATTTTTACAATATTGATTTGCGCTATGTAAATGTTGGGTCCTTGAAATGTCATTATGTTTCTGTATTTGATAGGCTAAGGCATTTCTGAAAGATATTCATGTTAAACACAGCAGTCTATTGGTTAAAAATTTATAAATAAAAAATTTTTGACAAGACTTAGAAACTCATAGACTTTCTAAATGATGGTAGTTTGAAAATAAATGATGCAATATATTACAGATGCTAAAGGAGAAGCTAATGAAGGAGCTAAAGTCATACAATTTAAAATAATTAATGTTTGACCTTCTCTAACAGTGAATGTGTTTAGAATTACCTAAATATGAAAACAATTTAGGGCCTGGTGCGGTGGCTCGCACCTGTAATCCCAGCACTTTGGGAGTCTGAGGCGGGCGGATCACGAGGTCAGGAGATCGATACCATCCTGGTCAATATGGTGAAACCCCGTCTCTACTAAAATCCAAAAATTAGCCTGGCCTGGTGGTGTGCACCTGTAGTCCTAGGTATTTAGGAGGCTGAGGCAGGGGAATCAGTTGAACCTAGGAGGTAGAGATTGCAGTGAGCCAAGATTGTGCCACTGCACTCCAGCCTGACAACAGAGTGAGACTCTGTCGCAAATAATAATAATAATAATAATAAAATAAAAAATAAATTAGAATCTGATGAATCCAAAGACTTAACTGTGAAAGAGTGTATTGAATTGTAGGTACCTCAGTGTCCTAATATGAGAGAGAAAGAATGAGATGGAGAATGAACGGGAGAGTGACAAGAGCAAGACAGAGTGAGATTTACATAAAGAAATGCTGTTTGATGGTGATGTAGTCTTAACCCGAAATGTCCTAATTATTTTCTTGTTCTGAAATGTAATTATATTGGCAATTATGTGATCCTTCAGAGCTTAAATAAAACTGTTTGATAAGAAATAATGTTGATATTAGACAACAATGATATCTAGTTTCAAATTAAAAATGCACAAATAAATTAAAGGAAGGCTTAACACTGAACACAGATTTGTAGAATTTTTAAGTAAATAATTCATTTAAGTTTATTTTTATTATTTAATGGGAAACAGTTACAACTTTGCACACCGAGAAGTCTTCGAAGTTTTAGTTCAACTGTTTTCCCCACTGCATTCAGTCTTTCTCGGTGCTACCGAAAATGTGAAGGGAAAGTGTGTCAGGCTTTCTCTGCCACCGCCCTCTGTGCCCTGCACTTAGCGGCGTTCAAAACTGTTTGATGGTGAGCAAGGAAAAGAAAACGGGAAGAATTGGAATGGATTCTACATAGAGGAACTTTCCTTGCTGATCTTAACATGTCACAGCTGTATTTTGTTAATGAAACATTCAAATGAAAGCTTCAAAGTAAGAATCCAAAGGGGTTGTGTGACAATTGAAAGTTCCCAACCCCATCACATTAACTGAGCTATATAGATTCTACTATTATTCTTGTGTGTGTGTTTATTTTATTTACACGAAACTTGATTAGGCAAAATTACTGAAGTATGTTGATTTAGAAGCTAACTCGAGACTAACGTACAAATGTGGTCCAGAAGGTTTTCTGAGATACAATATGCCTGTTGGGTAAAACATGACAGGTAATCTCTCTAGACCGGACTGAAGTGGGATTTGTAGTTTTATAATTCTGCAGGGAAAGTAATGTAACAGCTGTGAAATAACGTGATTCTTAAATGCCATTTTCTTACCAGTAGTGAGGATTTTTAATTGATGTATTTAGCAGGTATTAAGCAAACCTCTACTCTCTTGTCCAGTGGGAAGCGGTTGTCATGTGCCCCATGCTGTTATCCCATATGGTAGAACTGCCCAGGTTCAAAATTCCTTCCGTTTGGATCTGATAAAAATCCCTGATTAATTTAGACTTGCAATTGAAAGTGTTGTAAAAAATGTGAACAATATATCATACCTGAGTTTAGCGTCCCCCCCTTCATCCTCTAATTTTCTCTAGTTCACATAAGCATAGCTAGCCACATTCTGTTTCAGGATTAAGGTAGTTATAATTTCATTTTATGTGTTCGTTAAGATGAGATGCATTTTTAAATGTATTTTATTTTTTATTTTTATTATTTACAAATGGACAAATTAAATGGTAGGTATTTACAGCATACAACATGATGTTTTAAAGTATACAACATTTCAGAATGACTAAATATAGCTAATTAACATATGCATCTTTTTGTTGTTCAAAAATCCTTTTACAGTGGTAGACATTTCACAATGAGAACTTTATGAGTGAAATAACATTCCTACCTTACGTTCAGGGGTTATTCTGATAGGATTAAAAAGAATAATAGAACAGGTTATAAAGAGTAAAGTCTAATATAGCAGTATATTTGGTAGTGGTTTTCATATATCTATTAGGATAAATTGCCTTAAAAAATTAACTAAGATAGGAGCAGTGAGGTATGGTAGAAAAAAGTCAGGATTTGAAGACAGGTTATCTGAGTTCAAAGCCTCGATCTAAAATTTACAAGCTTTGTGTTTCACTGAAACTCTCCAAACTTTAGTATTCTTTAAGGAAAGTGGGATTAATGTGAATAAAATAATCATTGCTGTTCTGATAAAATTCTGTAAAACACTGAGTGAACGTCATCTAACATCTATCATAGTTCCTAATAAATGTTGGTTACTTAATAAGTATTCCATGAATAAAGAGTTTTGAAAATTCTACATTAAGGTAGAGACATTAGTTGCTCCTATGATTAACTACCTGGAATTAAAATAACTTGAAGATAAAAAGACCTCGCTAAAAATAAATAAATAAAACCTCCTTTTTGTCCAAAGTTGTAAGAGTAGATAAAACTCAGGCCTTCTTTGAACTGATGTCTGGTGCATAAGTAGTAAGTTATATTTGAACATTGCCATTGCCTTGAACTAGAGAATTAAAATATAGTTTTGTCAGATTGAGAGAGAAGAAGCATTTTTCTTGTTTTAAAAATTTGCCTTTGTGCGTGAAGAGAGCAGATGGTAGAGCAGAGGGAGGAGATGGTACACATATATTATCAAGTGCTTAGCACATAAATCAATAGTCTTTTAAAATCCAAGTTAAACTTAAGAATGACTTGATGAGATGCACTATCAGTTATGTCACCTCAAACATAAAATATGTTGTTAATAGAATAATTGTGTTGGTGTTGTTTTGTAAAAAAAAAACAACAACAACAACAAAAAAACTATAACAGATAAATTATATGCAATATTTAAATTAAAAACATACAGCCCAGGTAGTTAATATTATGTAGAAGTTAATGAGATTATGATTTAGAGGAATGATTATTTCTACAAATTAATCTTCATTTTTGAGGACTGAGAAATCTTTACTAAATGTATGAAGGGAAAACTGTCTATCATGGCTGAATTTCACCCGTGCCTGACATGATAACATCCTGCCACTAGAGCTCATTGTTGCTCTTTCTATAGATTCCAAGTTCGATTTAATTTTTCTTTCTTCTTTTACTTTCTCTTTTTCACTTGCTTGCTCGCATCTCTCTGTTAGCTGGCTATAATCCACTCTGAAAAATATCACATTCTAAAAGCATATTGATATTTATGAATATGTATAATCCAATATCTAGAATCTTCTTTTAAGACCATGACAAGATGTCCAAACTAAGCGAGTCTCTGATAAAAGAGCAGCTTACGGAATAATTTGCACAAACACCAGTCTGGTAAACAGATGTCTCCTAATTAAATATATTATATCACGTTTATCAAACATGTTAAAGTGTTCATTTTCACGTACTCTCCAAGCTTGATCAATTTAATGAAAAATACTAAAGGATCCTGTAAGGTATAATTTGGACTACGTAAATCGTTTTTCTATTGTAATTTCCTCCAAAATCTATGCCTTTCCATAGTTATTAAATATTATTTGAAGTCTTTTTTTCTTAAGGCCAATACTGAGACCAAACGCCTTTAAGGTATTTTTAATTCCTCATTGTAAATAGGAAACAAATGAAGTACCCCACCACTGCCAACATATAAACACACAACAAATTAAGACTTTGTTACTTTCCGGTTGTCTTTAGAAACAATATTTAGAACGATATGTAAAAAATGTTTACAGGCTGGGCGTAGTGGCTCAGGCCTGTAATCCCAGCACTTTGGGAGGCCGAGTCGTGTGGATCACTTGAGGTCAGGAGTTCCAGAACAGCCTAGCCAACATAGGGAAACCTCATCTCTACTAAAAATACAAGAAATTAGCCAGGTGTGATGGTGCGTGCCTGTAATCCCAGCTACTCAGGAGGCTGAGGTGAGAGGATCGCTTGAAACCAGGAGACTGAGGTTTCAGTGAGCAGAGATCGCACCAGTACACTCCAGCCTTGGTAACTGACGGGACTCTGTCTCAAAACACAAGCAAACAAAACAAAACAAAACGAAACACATACGCGTGCGCACAAACACACCACACACACAAAAAACTGTTTATGTTACTCATGGAGGGCTTCTCCCAATGTGTAGAGATGATGCCAATACCGCCTAAGGCAGCATGAACAAGGTACCTTCTATCTTAAGTAGTAATAGGAGAAGGAAGTGGTGAATTAAAAAAAAAAAAAAAAATGAGCGGTTTACCAAGAGACATTTGTGAGTTCCTTCTACTTTCTATTTTATCCTGGCTTCCTCCCTATGTGTCAAATCACTGCATGCTCCTGTTGCTTTCCTAATCAGTCTCAAACTGTTGGCAACCTAACTCCAACACCCAGTCAAACAAATAGTAAACCAGTCAAACAAGCAAGAATTGCCCAAAATTCCTATTGTGTCTTTGTTGTCTGACTTTTATGAATTCTATTAGATAACAGAAGGCCCCAAAAAATGTCCAGGATAATTTTGGTTTGTCTCTATTTTCACTAAATCAGAGGTCATTATGTTATCATGGTCACACAAACCTCTACGTATCTTATTAAACTATAGATGCTCTTTTCCAAGAAAAACTCCCATTTAAAATTTTCTGAAGAATCCAACAGCCCAAGCCAAGTTAAAACTATGACCTAAATTCCCTAACTAGCTACAAGATGAATTTTCAATGAATTCATTACCTCTTTCATTTTCTCAATAACGTTTTTCAATTAAAAACATAACTCAAAACTGTGCATGCCTGTTTCACACATGCAAACACAACTCAAGTTGTTCCCATAATGCATTTATGGAAACATACTTCATTATAGCACAGTCTGGGGCACTCGAACCTGGATCTTCCTATAATTTGGTCCCACTTCACTATAAACACTAGCTTTATGCTCCAGGCCCACCCCCCTGCCCATCACTAACTAACTGAGACACTGCTTTTCTGATAACCAAAGCAAAATATTTCCTTCTGTTCTACTCTCTGCTTCAGAGAGTTAAACATTTGAGCATTTCTACCAAATAAGCATTTCTCTTATAAATTCCACACTCCCTGGATATACAATAATGGATAGTTAAATTGCTTATGTGCTCTTATGATGTGTCAGACTATCAAAAAGAATTGGACAGACAATTTAGGTTCATATTTCAATAACTGGTATAGGTAACTTTCCTATTTTTTGCCTAGTTAATTTTATATGCTGAGAGAGTTCCTGGAGATATAGGCAGAGTACAGGCTACGAGAAAGAAGATGGACAATGTAATTTGAATGAGAAAGATGTACAGTGATACTTTTCCTTTCAAATTACCTGACAATTCAAGAGACATGGGTTATATATTAAGGAAAGAATGTAGTTCAAGACAGCACATGCCTGCCTGGGACTGCCTTAGATAAATGGACAGCTTTCTATACTGTGGAAGTTAGATATTATATTCAAGATAAACGGTTTGACTGACAGATCAGTATCTGAGAGAATCCTGGCATATCAATAACTTCATGCAAATAAGCACAGCCATTCTAAAGTCATTAGCTGAACTTTTGGTTGGGGGTGGGTCTGTGCAACTCAAAGCAAGAATGACGAAGAGTTTAACGTTTCCACAAAAATCGACAGATCATAAAAGTTACATGTTGAAAAAATATAAAACATATTTGAAACAACTGTCAATGAAAATTATTGAAATATTTATCTCTTGAGATTTGTTATATGTAATATAAAATTTTACAAACTTTTAAAATAAGATAGGCACCCTAACAGTGCACTGTAAGGGGAATGATATTTACATGATACATTTTAAAGACTAAATGTTTAGCAAATACAAATATTGGTCATCATTCATGGATCAGAGTACTAGAATTTCTCTTTCTTTTTCTTTTTTTGCTAATTAATTTCTTATATATTTTTGCTTTCCATAGCATATTTCAATAATAATGCACATTGCACAAACTACTGTTCACTATTCTGAGTAATTAGCAGATTTAAATTAGCCTCTGCTATAGAGAACACACTAGTCTTTAAGCCTTGCTATTTTTCATTGCAGGATTTTATTTTTATCACTCCACAGGGTTTTAGTTGATGCTTTGCATATTTGAAATTTACAAGTATTTTAGAATTGTATAAATTTTGTTTCACTTTGAAATTTGTTAAACACATAAACAGTCACCAACATCATTGAAGATAATATGGTATGAACATTTCTTATGATTCTCTGACCTACCTTTTTTCCTAGGACTAGGCTTGAAGCCTGGTAACTAGAAATTACTAGTCTCACCGGAACAATTCTTTATAAAGAGAATTGATGTCTATATAAATACAATGTGCATACTTATGCAAGCAGCCATTAACCTTTAAACCTTTTTCGACTCCTCCTGAGTACAATCATTTGCCCAGTGTTATCAAGTTAACATCAACTGAATCATTAGCATCTTGCAGACTTTGTGGCAGGGTTCACCGTGGAAGGATTCACCTATGAAAGTATTTATTTGTCTTTTAGTGTCTATGATCTTTTAATCTGTAGCTTATTTTCCTATGATTCATGAACCCAAAACTACATGGTCTTATATAGCAAAGTTGCCAAAAAAGTGGATAGTATTCCACTTTCTTTGTATAGAAGACTCTAATTTCCCCAGTTGTTACATAGAATTGTTTCAAAAGTCTAGATACTGTAGCCTCACAGTACTCTTATTAGAAATATGCAAATAAAATTAGAAAGAAGTACTCTTTATTTTCTGTGTCATTTTACATGTAGAAACATGATTTATGTTTGTGTGTTTGAAGAGGGCTTTACAATTATATAGTAATCCATGTAATAAATATGGGGAATTATGTATTGATCGACTGACTATCAAGCTCTATTCTTTGATTACAAGGGATAAAAGTGTTTATTGTACAATATATTTTCAAATGTTCCTATATGGATTATCTGCTTTTGTTTCTTGTTTTTAGCCATTTATTTTTCCATCTTAAATCACCTTTCCAGAAAAGCTCAACCAGTTCCTAGGCTGTCACTCTTTACTGAAAAATTGAAATAACCAAATCCAATGAATAAATTGAATCACATACTAAAATGATGGTTAGATTTCTTGAACACAATAATAAAATGCCCTCACGTATCTCTATGGCTATGTCAAACTTCTTTTTAAAATCTCTTGATTATTCTCTTCTTCTTATACCTTCCCTTAAACTTTCTCCTCAACCAACTGAATTGGCCACTCAGTTTATAATGAGTTGATCAGAAACCTGGACGTCATACATGAATTTACTCATCTTCACATTCTCACCTCCAAAGAACCAATATTAAAATTGAATCTTTTTCCTCCTTGCCCTTAATCTTTTTCTAGTATTGGCTGCCATCCACTTCCCTTTGGTTTACTGCAATAATATAAATTGTCTATAGTCCCCAAAAGTTCCAAACATGAATGCACATTTTACTGAAGAGGAAACCAGATGACAAATAAGTACATGAAAATATGTTTAACATTATCTACCAAGAGAGAAACACAAAAATCATAGTACATGACTAAACCTGTCATAATCACTAAATAAAAAGCTGTGAGGAAAACAAAAATAACTTCATTAAAAAATGGGCAAAGGACATGAACAGATACTTGTCAAAATAAGATATACAAGTGGCTAAGAAATATATGAAAAACTGCTCAGCATCACTAATCATCAGAGAAATAGAAATCAAAACCACAATGAGATACCATCTCACACCAGTCAGAATGGCTATACTAAAAAAAAAAAAAAAAGAAAAGAAAAAAAAATACAGGTGCTGGAGAAGCTGCAGAGAAAAGGGAATGCTCATACAATGCTGCGAGGAATGTAAATTAGTTCAACCACTGGGGAAAGCAGTCTGGAGATTTCTCAAAGAACTCAACACAGAGCTACCATTTGACCCAGCAATTCCATTACTGGGTATGTAACCAAAGGAAAATAGGTTATTCTATCAAAAAGATACTCATATGCATTCATATGTTCATTGGTGCCCTATCAACAACAGCAAAAACATGGGCACAACCAGGTGTTCCTCAATGGTATATTGAATAAAGAAAATGCGGTGCATATACACCATGGAATACTATGAAGCCATAAAGATAATGAAGTTACGTTCTTCGCAACAACATGGATGCAGATGGAGGCCACAATCCTGAGTGAATTAAACGGGCACAAAAAACCAAACTGGATGTGTTCTCACCTATAAGTGGGAGCTAAAATTGGAACACACGTAGACATAATTATGGGAGCAAAGACACTATAGACTACTTGAGGGGAGAGGGAGGCAGGAGGCATAGTTTGAAAAACTACTAATTGGGTACTATGGTTAATACCTGGTTGCTGGGATTCGTACCCGCAAACTTCAACTTCATTCAGTATTCTCATGGAAGATGATTGCACATTTGACCCCATATCTAAAAACAGCTGTAATGTTTAAAAATGAATAAATAAATAAAATTAATTAGAAAACATCCTAAAAGCCCTATAAAAATAATTTTCATGCTATTTTGTTTTAGGTAGATTGTAAGGTTTTTGAATATTTTCTGTGACAGTGGTCACTGTACATTTGCATCCTAATGAAATAAAAGTGAATCTTTGGCATGACCATCCTGAAAAAATAGATTAAAAGCTATGAAAATGCTTCATGCTGATAAAGATGCAGAAAAATTGGATCACCCATGCATTACCGGCAAACATATAAAATAAAAAAAAAAAAGCTAAACATGCAACTAATTTAGAACCCAAAGATTGCACTCCTGGCCTTTTATGTTATAAATAAGGAATAAAGGTTATATGTACACAAAAACCTGTACATAAATGTTTATAGCAGCTTTGTTCGTAATTACTAAAATCTGAAAATAATCCAGATGTTGTTCAATGGTTGGATGGTTAAACAAACTGTGGTATATCAATACCACGGAGTACTGTTCCACAATAAAAAGCAATGACTTATGTGTAACTACCTGTATGAATCTTCAGAGAATCTTGCTGAAAGAGAAAGGCCAACTCCAACAGGTTACAGGCCAACTACAATAAGTTATATATGAATTTATTTATATTATATTCTCAAGGTGACAAAATTATAGAAATAATAAACAGATCAGAGGTTGCCAAAGGTTAAGGACTTGGCAGGAGGGAGGAAGAAGGTGAGATGGAAGTTGTTGTGACTATAAAAAGGCAATGCAAGGGATCCTGATAGTTATGGAGCTGTTTTGTATCTTGACTGTGTGATGGATGAACAGATCTACACATGTTATAAAGTTGTATAGAATTAATTACACACATATACATCCACACAAATGAGTACAAGTAAAATCGGGGAAATCAGAACAATATTGATTTAAGGGGAGAGAGACTATTGCAATAGTGGAAAGACATCGAAGTCAAGTTGGCTGAAACAAAAGGCAGGAAAGTTTCTACGTGCAGGGTGAGCTAGTGAAAAAGTACTGAAGGAGTCAGAGGGTAACTTGGTCAATGTGATTAGGCCATCTGTGTTTGCTAACCGGCACTTACTAAAGATAGATTACTACACTTTCACAGAAACTGGGAAATAGGGGCTCTATCTTGATTATATTTTGAAAGATGGCTTCCAACTCTTCCAGAAAGACATTCCTGGATTCTAGAAGATTTATATCTCAAAGAGTAAGATAAACAATTTACAATTTTGAGTTTTCTAAAGTAAATGCTTTGAAAATTAAAAAAAAAAAGGCGGTGGAGGTCAGGAACTTACAGTCAGATAGAAATATGTCTAAAGTTTGGTCAGGCTGAAGGGAACGCTGAGGCCATCTTAGTCCCTTTCTGTCCATTCCTGATATTGCAGCAGATTAGCCTGTACTGAAGCTGGTTCTCCTGTAAGCCTTAGGTGAATCGCCCAGTGGTTTTCCTGGATCCATCGTATGTACTTTCCTCTCAGATGACCTTGAGTACATCTTCTAGTACAACTAATCACATCTATATCGTTAATCACTCTGTTTTGTAGTTATCTATTTGTACTTCTATTTCCTCCAATCAACTACAAACTTATTAAAAGGAAGTACTGTGTCTTCTCCACGGTTCTTAGCAAAGAACCAGTACTTGCATGTCATTTATTTGATCATTTATTCAACAAATGTAGATGAGGAACCTAACATGTGGTCAGAAAATATATAAGCCCTCTTCATCACATTGCTAATACCCCCTGACCCAGGACCTCTCTCATGGTGCTTAACACATTATATATTTCAAAATGATATTTGTGTACACATTTAGTTGTTATTTTCCCTGGGTGATAAAATTAACTGTATATTTATTTTTTCCTATTTAGGACATTCAACATATTTTAAAAGGAGTTGATCTTTTTTTCCTCCAGATCTGTTTCTTTTTCATATTTTTTATTATAGTTAAGGATATCATCATCCATCTAACTGCTCAAGCCAGTACATACGAGGTTATCCTAGAAACGTTCTGCCTTGTTTAGCTCCCACATTTATTTGTTAAACAGGCCTGGATAATTGTGTCATCTAAGTGTTCCACGCTTCTATCTCCTCTTCTAAATACCTAAAGATAGTACATTAGGTCATCATAACCTGGACTATTAATTTATCTGACTCCACTCAATCCGTTGTCCACACTTCAATCAAAAGATTTTTCTAAAGTAGAATCTAACAATTTCATAATTTCTCCGATAAAATATTTCAAAGTATTTCCTTCCCTCTCTTCTCTGCATGCCTTTGAAAAATAATAAACTCTATAGTTCTCAACATGGCATTCAATGACTTTCATGATTCAGAGTCCATCTCACTCTATGAGATCATATTTCTGTATTTTTCTTCATGCATCTTTTGATCCAGAAATTAATTGATATCCATTGATACTGCTATAAGACCTTAAACTTATCCATGCCTTTATATTTTTGCGTATGTCTCTTTCTCATTTTTCATTTCTTGTCCTGGAACGTTCTCCCTCACTCCCTGCCTCCCTTCCTCCCTGCCCTTTATCTTTAATACATTAGAGTAACATATAGTCTCTCTCTCTCTCACTCTCTCTCTCTGTCTCTCTCTATATATACATATGTAAACTATATTAGACTTTAATATATAATATATTAGACTTTAATAAATAATCCTCAAGGCAGAAACATACCTTCTATGAGAAAACTTTCTTTTACTGCACCCTACTCTTAAACTGATTTACCTGTGTCTCTGTATGTGTGTATATCCAAAAACTATAAGAAAACAAATGTTACAAGAAGTTAGACATATGCAGAAAAGCAAGAGGAAATAATGGATACAAAGTTGATGTGGAGGAACAAAATGCAGAGCATCTCCTGGTATTTTAAGAAAATTAGAAACAGAATTGAAGGAGGTGTTATCCATGCTTCACGGGCATGCCCAGCATTATTTACAGTAATACTTAAATGAAAAAAGGTCAGATGCAGTATATTATAGTCCTTTTCTTAACAATCTCAATCATTTTAAGTTAGTAATGCAGTAAAAAAAAACAGTCAGGACTCAATAGCAGGGCAAAACATTGAAAGGACTTGAATAAAAAATGCTCATTATAGTGTGTGCTGTATATGCGCTTCAGATTTCATTTTATGTAATTTTTGAAGAAAATAGAACATAGCTTGCATAATGCATTTCATAGTAATAACATTATGCATGATAGATGAATAAAACTAGAAAATTTGTTTTATTGCTGTGTGTCGTGTCTGAGTAACGGCTAAATGTACTAGTGCTTTCAATTAGTATCATTGCTTTATACAGAGTCAAGTGCAGCCAAATTGCATAGAGAGGTGAACTGACAATTTGTCAATTCATTGGCTCAATTACACACCCAAAGAACCACTTTGAGTTTTAGATTCAGGGTGGATTATTTACACTGAACCAATTAACCAGTTCAATGATAAATGTCTACTCTGTGAACGTAACTTGAAAGTAAATATATATCTACAAATCACTTAAAACTATTGGCGCTATCTCAAACATCTATGTGCCTACCTTCATACCTAACATAACAAAGAGGAAGAAAGTTACCATGTATTTGCTTAAGGCTATTTGATGTGAATTCTTCACATTTAGAAAGGTGTTACATTCCTCAGTGATGCACTTTAGAACTGGAATGAGGAGCCCTTAACAAGGAGGAAATAAAATTGTATCTTTTATTTCCAAAAAATATCTAATTTCTCATATTAGTTTACAGTTTCCTAGAATACAGATACTCTGTGCATATATTTTTCTAAGTAATCAATTATTCTTATCGGAATTTAAGTTGAATTCATCAGTAAACAAAAATAAGATATTTTATGCCATATTATAGAAAGTTACATTCAAATATAAGAAGGATGAGACCGGGCGCAGTGGCTCACGTCTGTAATCCCAGCAGTTTGGGAGGCCGAGGCCGGCAGATCACGAGGTCAGGAGATCCAGACCATCCTGGCTAACACGGTGAAACCCCGTCTCTACTAAAAATACAAAAAATTAGCCGGGCGTGGTGGCGGCGCCTGTAGTCCCAGCTACTCCGGAGGCTGAGGCAGGAGAATGGCGTGAACCCGGGAGGCGGAGCTTACAGTGAGCTGAGATCCGGCCACCGCACTCCAGCGTGTGCGACAGAGCGAGACTCCGTCTCAAAAAAAACCAAAAAACAAAAAAACATAAGGATGAAATATTTCAGTAAGAAATTCCCACCACATGCAGCGACCACCACATATTAGCAAATATTTACTTAATTTACTAATTTTTTTTACTTGCTACATTATATTTCCTTTTACATGCTAATTTCCTTGCTATATTTTTCAATCAGCACTTCTTAAGTATTTCAGGAATGTAAATCAGAATACACACATAAAAATAATCAACATTGTGGGATTTTTGTTTTTTTAAAAAAGACAAACCAAATTTGAACCAAATAAGATTATTTTAGAAATGTGGTTCTGGAAACTGAGCCAAGGCCAAAAATAGAAACCTTCAAGATTTTGGAAGTACAATATCTAAAAAAGCCTGAGGTTGCTCTAAATGCCCATGTTGGAAACTATATATGCTTCTGTATCTTTATCCTACAAGGTTCACTTGTTCATTATTCCCCAGATTCATGCCTTTGCAAAAAATGTTTCCTCTGCCTCAGTAATGTAGTCATAACAATTTTTGTGATTTTGCTGAGACTTCTGACCTTTATGAAGCCATCCTTTAACATTCTAGCCAGTACTGAGCTTTATTAATTCTGTACCCGTAAAGCACAGGGTGAGGTATAAATACAGTGACGTGCCTTTTAAAACTATTTTCTGATATTCACATCATTGTATTGCACCATAATTTATAGCATCATTTGTTTTGTCTTAATAATTAAGTTATAATTTCCTAAAAGGATTGACTGCATTTTTATTTCTTTTATATTTCCATAATGATTAGCAATACCCGATCTTTGCTATCGTATCACTCAATTATACTTCTTGTATTGGTCTTACCACTTTCTGGAGTGATCTTGACTATCCATTTATGTACACACTTTCGTTCTATCTCTCTGCACTAAAACATGAACTTAAAGAATTCAGGGACCTTGTCTTTCCTGATCCCAGCAGTTTCTCAATTCCTAGAACATTTCCTGCTTCAGAGTAGACCCTCAAATATTTGCGACTGAATGAACAGAGCTCTGATTATGTAATAATGGCCAATACTTAATAGTTTACTTGAGCAAGGACTAAGGAATAAGTGTTCTGAAAGCCCAAGCACTGTGAAAGATTAAAAAGAGATCCCAGAGAATGGACCAGTAGACTTACTTTCAAGCAAATTCTTTCCTTGATCAGTTCAGTGACTTGAGCAAATCACTGACACTCTCTTAGCCTCAGCTTCTTGATTTCTAAAGTGAGGCTAGTAAATAATTGTATTTCTTTCATCTATAATCTTGAAAGATGGGTATATGAAAATATTTGTCAGCTAATACACTATAGCCATACAGTGCTATGATATTGGTACCTGTGCTCACTGAATTGGTTTCTCTCAGATTAACTATTTTCAGAATTTGAATAGATGTTAGTAAGTAGACTCTCTCCACATGTATTAATAAATATATAATTATTCCCTGGAGGTTTACAGAAGGTTACGTACACATATGTAAAAATGTCACACATTTAAAGTTAAAATTAATATTCACTTTTCTATCCATAGATGGCAGCAACGCACCAAATCTTACATAACTTAATACCATTGTGAAAAACTTATCTGTATACTAAATACCATGTTCTCTTAATAGTACATGAAAATTATTTAAGGGGAACCATAGCATCAGTAGAATATGAACAAAAATGTATTTTAAAAATCCTCCGCTGCCAGTCTCAGGCTTTTATTCAGTGAACTAAAGGGTTGCTTCAGTTTGCTCAGCATGGGAGTCTTTGTCATTTTAACTGGATGTCACAATAGATATTGATAAAAATAAACCTGTTTTTAGATAATAGCAATTCAAAACAATACCAAGAAAATGCCCCCGTCTTTCAGTAGTGGCTATTAAAAGTGGATTAATACATGCATGCAGCCCTCTTTTATTTGTTTAAAAAAATTAAAATGACTAGAAAGCACTTAAATAGAGAAACCTCTTGTAAAGAAAGAATAGGGGAAAATAAAGGAAGGAAATTTCCAGATCTAGACCTAAAGACAAAGCAAACCAAGAGAAATGGGCCCATGGGAGACAAGAAAAGCTACAAGATGAGATTGAACTGGAGAGAAATATAATAAATCTAAACAATGCCTCAGAATGCCTATCAGAGTACAAAACATATTTTGGTCCGCTATTGAATTTTCTGCCTATACAATTCCCTATCACATGTTGAATCATATTGTTTTTGTTTTCCCTTCCTAAATTAAGAGTTCATTATAAATACTTTGAAAAATTATACCTATGTTGAGAATACAGTTGTGAAAGAAATATATTGTCATTTTAAATCATGAGAAAGAAAGTGGTACAAAATTTTTATGATGCAACATTTAAAATCTGAAAATAACCTCTTGGTATTGAAAATATGTTAGGACTTAATTTAAATGATTTGGAGAGAATTATACTTACATTTAAAGACAGAGACATTTAAAAATATATATAAAGAGAGAGGGAGAGTGGAAAGACCCACCATACAACTGTCCAATATAACTAAAGACAAATGATACCCACGGGAGGGAAAGGACTGTTGCATTTCAGCATCTCACAAGGTTCAAAGCAAAATTCCAAAACAGCTTACAGATGTGGGATTTATTCATATTAGGGTCAAGTCATTTAGTACTGACTTATTTAGCTCTTTAACGCTAAAAAATTCCTCAATCCTGTAAATCCTCCAGGGCCTACTACCTAACTATATTGGATATCCCACATTTCTACTCAATAAAAACTACTTTATTATTTAATGACTTGACTTTGGAGTCTTTGAAGACTAAATTCTAGTCTGCTGGAAATGAATTTTAAAATGTTTTCCTTTTGCCATAGTTTTAAATTTGGGCCTATATTTTCCATCTCATCATTCCACAATTTGCCATAATCACATGTTTTTCTAAATAAATATATTTTCACCAATCCAGTAGTACAGATTGAGAAATTGTCCTTAAATATTTTGGGTTTTTTTTGTTTGGTTTTTTTTTTTGTTTTTTTTTGAGACAGAGTCTCATTCTGTCACCCAGACTGGAGTGCAATGGTGTGATCTCGGCCCACTGCAACCTCCGCCTCCCAGGTTCAAGTGATTCTTCTGCCTCAGCCTCCCGAGTAGCTGGGACTACAGGCACCTGCCACCACACCCGGCTCATTTTTGTATTTTTAATAGAGACGGGGTTTCACCGTGTTAGCCAGGTTGTTCTCAATCTCCTGACTTCATGATCCGCCTGCCTCGGCTTCCCAAAGTGCTGGGATTACAGGAGTGAGCCACCACGCCCGGCCCAGTATTTTTTCTCTTACTGTGAAACTCATTTCTAGACCAAAAAAATATATTCACTTCATGTTATCAGCTTGACATGTATATTTATAGTAACACATAGAAAATAAAATCAACAGTAAGTTCCAAGTTGTTTTGCATTATCCTCTCAGACGAAATAAAACTAACAGGATCAGAAAAATGTGCAGAGAAAATGTATTTGAAAACAGATTTGGCATAAATTTCAAATTATGTATTGGTCATATGCTTGGGTTTTAAATTTTTATAAATTTGGGAGAGGAATCACTCTAATTCTCCTCATATATGCATTAAAACAAATATGTATTAGAAATAGATTTATATGTTTTTTCCAAATCAATCTATAGATTAAGATGTACCAAAATATCTCAATTTTTTAATGCATTAAAAGGTGATGATGGCAGTGAGTATTTGTAGAAAGGATAAACTACTTTTTATTTTTGAAAACTAATCTTTTGAAAAGTAAAAGCTTTAAAAATTGTATTATTTCTTTCTGAATACAACAGCTACTCAGTTGAATTAAAACATAAGGCTCATATTGAACACTGTGTGAAACATTAATTTTTAAAAATTATCTCCCAAAATGATGTCAAGGGAAAATAACCTATATTTGTTATATCTACATTGAAATGTTACTTGGAGGGGTATAGTTACATAAGGAATTATTTTTAGAAAACTGATTTTATCATGATCATTTACTGTTATTTTGAATCCTCTTGTTACTTTGAGTGAAAAAATAAGCGTAATCTTTATTAAAATAACCAACACAAAAATATTAGCGGAATTTTATAATTGTCCTTTGTCACTTTAAAAACAATTGGAAAGGTTGAGACTTTACTGTTAAGGAAAAATACAAAACTATTTCAAGTCAATTTGTTCAGCTGGTTTCAAAATCTCTGGCAAAAATAAAATCACCAATTCAAATGACAAAATGTGTTTTCTGAATGAGTTGTTAATCACTAGAAAGTAAATAGCACAGCTATCTAAAGGAAATTATTTCTGAGACAGGTATGTTAAGTAATTTAATTCCCAAATATAAGTGTGTTATTTTATCATCTTGTAGATGAAAAAATCTCTCTTGTTTAACAAATAGTAAGGGATACTGTAAAGAAGGTGGCATAATATGTATGACCAAATGTCCTTGTACTAGAGTTAGCGTAGGGATAAAACTGCAAATACAATTATTATATACATGTTTAAATGTCTTCTCTCCATTAACAGAAATGATGAAGCTCCTAGAAAGCTAAATGATTAAAATTGGTGGTGGGGGGGGGAGGGTGTTGGGGTGGTGGAGGACAGATTCTAATCTAAAATGCCTAGTGTGTATGGCTGCATATCTCAAAAAGCTGTTACAGTGATAGCAAAACAGAAACTGTGAGTTGTACAGTGTTTTTCAAAAGCCAGGGTGGTTGAAATTAAAATGCCAGGAATCAGCCATATGATATGTGGTGCACCTTCTCAGGAGGAAAAATTGGAGGAGGTATTCTAGCATAAAAAAGTCATCATTACAGTACGAGGTATTAAAAATTGCCAATTAAAAGCATATAAAACTATAGTTCATATGGTTCTGTCTTTGAGAATTTAGATGTAGGCTATGGTTCTTTTGCAAATATCTAACTGTTATCAATAGAAGCCAGGAATATTCTGACTCTGAAATTGAGGTCTATTTTTGCGTTCTCATTTGTTGCTATATGCATAAGTGTTACAATTTTGTTATGACAAATATGCTGACAAAAAATACCTATATAATAAAATCATGATACTATATATGTTGAATACACACACACAGAGAAAAGCATATATATATATATAAATCTATTTTAACATTGTCTGTAGGGAATAATATTATATTTCAAAGCCTTTCATTGCTCCTACCCATGTGTTAGCTTTTTATTATATTAAATTTACTGCTAATTAATAAGTGATTATTGATAATTGAACTGTAGTATTTTGTCCTAAAAATGAAAGCCCTTCCTAGCAGTACTGTATAGTCAACAGATGTGTAACAGAGACCCATTTTTTCTAATTCCATATCTCCTCCTATAATTATAAGACAATTCAAACTGTTACTGGGTTCATAACCAAAACACATCAACACATCAGGAGTTTTATTATCATAACCCCTTAAGATATAGATTGCACGTTTCCATGTTGCTAGTGACGACCACTTGATGTTTCAACACATTTGTTACACAAACTGTTTGAATTTGGGGTTCCAGTCTTCACTTATTTTTACCATTGTTCTTTATCTCTTATTCCATGGTAAAATATCTACATGACGTGTTATTTAATGGTTTTTCAGTGAAAAGTTATTTTCTACAATGGATGCCTTACCAAATGGAGGTTATTCCTGATAATTGCTGAAGATTCCTTGTTACCACCACCATGAATTCTAATGCTATCTAATGAGCCAATTCTAGTGATGAAGGAAACCCCAGGGCGGAGTGAAGACTGTCACTTTTGGAATAGCTGAGGGCATAAATGATCCCTCTCAGTCCAAGGATTGGAATAGAGAAGATGAGGTAGAAGGAGGTTTAACCTGAACTCACAATGGAGACTCTTGCATAAACTAAGTGGCAAATACCTTGACAGGTTACAATTACCATGTTTGTACCAAGACAGAGTATGACATTAGAACTCTAGTTAGTTTGCATGATGAAAACATAAAAGTAGCCTCTGTGATCCAGAAGATATACAAGAGAATTTTGTTTACCTAAATCACAAAGCATGAATAAGATAATTTTTTTTTCTTCTACTGTCAGACATTTTGAAAAACATCATTTATTGGGCATTTACTGTGTGTTAGAGCCATTATATATAGTTTTAAAATCATAACATTGTGAGGCAGAAATATGCATTTCTTTTTGAATGTTAAGAAACTAAGATTAAGAGAGATTCAATAAATTGGCCTCCTAGGCATAGCACAAAGGCGCAGTGCTCCAATTGGGAATTGGGTTTCTCTGACTAGAGTTAACTATTTTCATGATGCTACAACTTTATCTTGTTTTACAGGGTGTTTTTATAGAGGTATGATCCAACTATGTGGAAACAAAGAGTCAAAAGACAAAATACAGATCTAATGGGCTTTTTTTCTGCAATTCATGAAATGGTTAAGCCTTCCTTCTGCAAAATAGAATTAGCGCTCTCATTGAGCAATAGTAGAACAATGGGTTTTGTAAGGTGGGAACAAGGCAACAGGACATCAGCCAAAAGCTCCTTGTTAACATCAGGTTACTTCAGGCTACTTTTTCCTAAGGGTTCAAGCAAAGGGGAGTTCCTTATTACACTGACTCAGGTAAACTGGAATCTCCTGTTTTCAGGAAAAAACAAACTGATCTGTTTGGATATTTATTTGCTGCCTTCCAATTTCAGTCTCTTTGTGCGGCATGTAGCATGAGTGACTCCATTTTGGTTTGTTCTGATCTATTGGGACCTAGTGTAGGAACTCAGTCCAAAACAACAGACTCCCATAGTTTTTGTTTAACAATTGACAAGAAAGGCAGACACTGGCATTTGCCTGGAGGAGTAGTGTCAGGGCTGATTAACAGAGGAGAGAGAAGTTGAGTTGTGTCAGGAAGTAGAAGAGTTTTGTCAGGCAAAAAAAAAAGATGGTCAGAGAGTTCCATCACAGGGAATATAAAAGGCCCTGGCATGTGAGACACTCATGAAAAATTCAGCATGAATGGATCACAGGGAATAAGAGAGGACTGTTGACAGAGAGGAAGCTATAGAGATAGATTAGAACTAGAATTTTAAGAGCTTTATGTGGCAGTGGAGGGTAAGGGGCCAAATAATTAATATTAAAGAAAATCACTAAAATACAAACAAAAAATAGTCACCAGAAATATAGTAAAATATTTCACATGCATCTGTTTTCTGGTATCACAAATAGTTAAATATTTTTAGTATATATGGAATCTTGTATTTAGGTACTTCAACATTTCTCAGTTCATAACTGAGAATATTGAGAAATTCGTATAGATGGTGGATTCTCCCAATGTCTTAAATTACTCCTGAAAGGACGTGGACTAGAACGCAGATCTTATAACTTTATAATTTTCCATCATACTATGAATTCTGCCTTCTTTTCTGAAATAGGCTAAAAATAAGTACTTGAATGCAATATAAACATGGTCTTTAAAGTATTATATCCGTGATATAGACTAAAATAACTAAAGTCTGATCTTCCCACTGTCCCAGAATTATAAATTTGTCTTTGCCGCAAAGATGGAGCTGTGTTAAGTCCAGAGATATTTCCTTGTCTGCTCATCACCATTTTTTTTTTTTTTCTCTCTTCCAGAAAAACTTAAACGGTCATATTTTAGAATAGCTGCCTTTCTCCTAACAGGGAAGCCAAAAGACAGTGAATGTGTGCCCTGTAATTCTCTCAAATAGGCTTCTGGATCTCTGGCTGTGGTTTCTGTTTATATTTTAGCGTTTCTTCCATGAACTTTAGTGGGTCAATCACTAATATCTAGGGAATGCATAGGTTAATTCAGGTAAAGTAGTGACACTATTCTCTATATGGTTTATAGGACTGTAACTTCCAGCTGACAGTGAGATCCTTGAGAGAAGAAATAGGCCTATATCTTGTTATTGTATTTCTAGTGTAGTACAGAAGAGGTACTCATTAATAAAATCTGCTAACTAATGGGTACACAGTCATGAATAAGACAAACACCACCAAAGAAAAATTACACTGGATGATGTTAGACTAGGAAGACTTTTTTCAAGACTACTGCAATAAGGTAGAGAGACTGAACTGTGTTAAGCAAAAACTAGGGACGTTTTTAAGTGCTAGGTTGAACTAGTGGGAAAACACAGGAAGACAGCCTGAGGGGGGACTTTAGTCGCTGTGATCAGGCCCTTTGTGCTGACTAATTGCTGACTATCAAAGTTAGGTTTCTACCCTCCCACAGAGACTGAGAAATAGGGAATCTATCATTGTTGATGATTACATTTCAAAGAGATGGCTCTCAAGTCCTAGAGAAAATATTCTGGGTTGGAAAACTAGCAAGAGACTGGAAGAAGATTTACATCTTAAAGGAGTAGAGAAAAAATTTACAATGGAAAGTTAAAGTAAGTGCTCCAAGAAAGTAGAAGCCCTATAGGTCCGTATCAAGGAGAAATCTATTGACTGTCAATTAAGCTAAGAGTAATGTTAAGGCTCTATTGGTCAATGTGATTTGTGACCCTTTTGGTATTGAATCTTGATTGAACGTTTTTAAATTTTATGTATTGATTAGTGAATATTAAATATAGGAGAAAATTGCAAACAGTAAATAAAATAGATGATTTTATGAAAGAAAAATAGTGATGAGACAAGTTACACTGTGGATAAATCTGCAAATTTCAAAGTCTCCTGTTTGAGGATTCCTAAAAATAGATGGAGTAAAAAAGTCTCACAAAATATTCAACTCCCACCATTTACTAAAGTGGGACTTGATCTTAAAGGTTGTGTAACCTTAAAGCTCGTGATATCTGGAATGCAAGTTTGCCAAACCAATGTGTAAGGTATAATAATTAGTTAAATAAGTATTGTAGGATTAAGATCAATGTTCAACTCCATGATGTTCAAAGAAAATAAAGCTTCTGTAATTTTCCACAATTAATCTTATACTTCACAGGCATGGGAGGGAAGAGGAAGATCAAATCTGATGAAGTTTGATCTACACTAGATTCAATACTTTAGGCTTCCCCTTTAAATTCAGGTGCTTGAAAGGCTCAGTCTTTCAAAATCTCATCTCTTCTCTGTTTCTTCCTTTCTTTCTTTCTTTTTCTTCTTTTCCTTTCTTTTCTTTTTTCTTTTTTTGAGATGGTGTCACCCATGTTGGAGTGCAGTTTTATGATCTCAGCTCACTGCAACCTCCGCCTCCCAGGTTCAAGCAATTCTCTTGCCTAAGCCTCCTGAGTAGCTAAGAATACCGGCACGTGCCAATACGCCTGGGTACTTTTTGTAATTTAGTCGAGACGGGATTTCACCATGTTGGCCAGGCTGGTCTTCAACTGACCTCGTGATCCACCAACCACGGCCTCCCAAAGTGCTGGGATTACAGGCGTGAGCCACTGCACTCTGCCCTCTCTGTTTCTTTTCAACATAACATTTAGGTAATAAATTTAAAAGATAGGTGGTAAGGATAAATGTGGCTTACGAGACTTAGTGGAGGATGCTCTTTAAAATCACTAGTTGACCATATGTGGACAAATAGTCCATCGGGAAACATGGTTGTACCTACTTCCTTAGAGCAAGGCACTGATTATTTCACTCTAGTGTTGAATTGTCTGAATAAAGAGACATTTTACTCCAATTCAAGACTTCTGTAAGCTTATTAACCCTTTTAGCACCTCCATGTTTACTCACAAGAAAGAAGAAAACCTAAGGTCCCATGGGCATCATTCACATGCTAATTTATCTACATGGTTTCCACAGCCACTCAATATCCTCCCATCAATGCCATGTTTTACTGAGATGAAGATTGCAACTACAATTTGAATATTATATCTATGAGAAGAAAAGTTCTACATTTCAAAATAATTGTAGAATGTAATTTATTGGTAAGCCTGGTATTATCTTTATTTGTTTCAGTTACAAATAAACATTTTACAGCTGGACCCAGTGGCTCACAACTATAATCCCAGCACTTTGGGAGGCGGAGGCAGGTGGATCATTTGAGGTCAGGAGTTCCAGACCAGCCTGACCAACATGGTGAAACCCCATCTCTACTAAAAATACAGAAATTAGCTGGGCATGGTGACAGGCACCTGTAATCCCAGCTAATTGGGAGGCTGAGGCAGGAGAATTGCTTGAACCTGGGAGGTGGAGGTTGCAGTGAACCGAGATCATGCCACTGCACTCCAGGCTGGTTGATGGAGCAAGACTCAGTCCCAAAACGAACAAACAAACAAAAACAAATATTCATTTCACATATATAAGTGAATATATAAAATATTGATAATCCTGCCAAAATATGTTGCTGAGTTATAATGATATTACATTTTAAAATATGGCTGATTTATCTATTATACATAAGAAAAAATGAAAAAAAAATTTCCTGGCTTATGGTTGATTATTAATTGAGTTTTTCTTTTTTTTTTTTTTTTTTGAGACGGAGTCTCGCCTGTCGCCCCGGGCTGGAGTGTGGTGGCCGGATCTCAGCTTGCTGCAAGCTCCGCCTCCCGGGTTTAAGCCATTCTGCTGCCTCAGCCTCCCGAGTAGCTGGGACTACAGGCGCCCGCCACCTCGCCCGGCTAGCTTTTTGTAATTTTTTTTTAGTAGAGACGGGATTTCACCATGTTAGCCAGCATGGTCTCGAACTCCTGACCTCGTGATCCGCCCGTCTCTGCCTCCCAAAGTGCTGGGATTACAGGCTTGAGCCACCGCGCCCAGCTTAATTGAGTTTTTTATCTTTTAAAATTTTACTAGAAATAAAATAGCTAACATATTAAGCACGTACTATTTTCTTACAGGTACTACAGATTTATACAGGTATTATGGGGGCATGCATAGAAGTACTACAGTAAGCAGTGTAAGGAAGTTTAAACTTTCCTTCTGAAGTTTCAGTAATTGAGCCTGCTGAAATAAACTGACAATAGACAGATTAACAGAAAAAAAAAAAGAAAAAAGAAAAAAAAAACCCTTTTAATTACATGCATGTGCAGAGGAGCCTCACAGAATGTGTCACTTAAAGCGGGGGCCAGATTGTTGATTATATAGCATAAAGGAATAGAAGTTTGAGGATTTGGGGGGAGGTGGTGATAAGTCACAGGAGGAAAACCGGACAAACTACATGATAAGCAAAGGTTGTTGCATTATGCAGATACATTTCCTCAGCTAATAAAATTGTGTTGGGGTAGCCTCCTGAATAATAGGCAATGGTTTAATCTGAGAATAATGATGACTTTCAATCTCTCCTCTGGTGATTAATCTTCACTGTTTTTTGATGAGGTTCCTAGTAATGGAGCTCAAGACAATTGCATTCCTTTTGGAAGAAATTTCCTCAGTCAGAAAAGGGAACATCAGAGAGGGTGCTTCCTTGAGTTTGGAAGAAGAAAAAGAAAAGAAGTTCACAGAGAAATCTTGATTCTGAAGGAGCTTCTAAGGCCTTTCAATTGCCTTTAATTAAAAATACTCAGCATGCCAATGCACCATACTTGGGGGTATCATTTTCTGAGCTTCAACAGCAATTTACAAGGATTATGTCATATAATTCTTACAACAATCTAGGACGTAGCTTTGATTTACTCCTTTGTTTTACAGATGAAGAAATAGAAACTCCAGCAAAGTATGTTGTCAAGGTCTCAGAGATTACAAATGGCATTAGTGAAATTCAATTCTATATATTCTGACATTTCAATATGTCAATATAAATTTATTTTTAATTTGTTTTTCATTCTATCGTTTTTACTTTTAAAATATGGTTAATATAAAATTATAATATTAAATTAGCATTAAATAAATATGCAGAATTACATAAATTTTCACTATAAAGAGATTGAATTTGAAAAAGAATCTAAAATGATTAGTAGCTGGCACGCAAAATTTTATGTTTATGCTTATTATATAAAGAAGTACCTACATATAATTCTTACCTCTTTCATGTATTTTTCTAAAAAAGAAACTGATTTCAAGAAAATAATGGCATTGCTATATTTAAAGTAAAGGAAATAAAGTGTTCACAGTCCTCCAATTAGTGAAATGTGGTATTACAACTGAAAAAGAGATAAATAATTCAATAACTACCTCAAAATTGTAAACACATAATAATCCAAGGGTTCCTTGCATTAACAAAAGCTGAAGATATTACTCATAATATTTTCACATTATAGTAAGTTTATGTACTTTTTATAAACTAAAGTAACTTAAATCATTTTATTACTTGAAAGATAATTTATTTTAAGGCCAAAGAAAGCTATAGTTGTCTGCATATATTGGAGATTTCTCAGGATAATTTAAGAAAGGCATATATGTTGGCCTAAGTAACTTAATTTGTTGCTTAATCTATCTCAACCATGGACAATATCCCGTGATTTTTTTAACTTGGTACGAGGAAACCTGACATAAGAAAGTTCCGGTTTTCCCAAAGCATGAATTAAAAAAAATTGAGAAGGTGAAATTGTGGCCAATAAATAATAATAGAATCAATCCAATGATAATTATAATGACACATATACTATTGCATGAGTTTAGTGTACATAATTCATAAATCTATTGACTTAATCTTATGGTATCTTAGCAGGCTGACATTTTTCCTTCATTTTGCAAATCCCTCTGAACATGAAAACTTCACTTAATGGCTAGACTTCAGAAAAAAAAAGTGATACACCCTTAGCTGAAAAGATAATATCATGTCTTTATAAAATCATACCAGTCCTTTGGACACCTGCTAAATTAAATGCTTTATTGTTTGAAAGGACATTTCATTTAGCTATTGAAAATTGGGACGACTATGTCTTTGGATATTTAGAAAATACTCTTAAATATTCAACAGTATAATAACAATAACAGTTTATTGCCACCATTTAATTAAGAGTAACAGCTTTTTCAAACTCTAGAATCCAATCCAAACATAAGTGTATGGGATTTGATAACTAGAGAATTGTCTTTGAAAGGAAGGATGACATGATAGCTAATGCATGTGCATGGAAACTAATTAGATTTTTTAGCTAATGAATCCCCATTTAAATAAATGTGATTTGATAAATAATGGATCCCCATGGAAATGAATAGAATTGGATGACTAACACACCCCACTGAAATGAATGTGATTCGATAGTTATCGCATCCTCATAAATGTGTTAGATTGAATCCCATTCATTTTAATTGCAATAAATTAAAATAGCTTTTGTTTATGGCCTTTTGGCTAAGATCAAATGCTTTGTCCTCTATTTGGGGACTATATTCCACTAAGGCAGGCAGCCTAGACTTACTGATCTAATAGGTCCCTTCCTTCTGTAACGACATGATCTATAAACTACACATGCTGTCCATTCTAGTAGAAATGAATCATTACCAAAACATTTCAATGGAATGTTTGCTGTAGATCAGATTTCATTAATTTCAATAAGCAATTATTAGCTGTTATAAATAGAACCATCCAAATATTGTATTTAAATACCATTAGTATCAATAAAAAAGTCAACAGCGTATTTCATATCCAAAATCAAATTTGTAATGTCTTTTGCTATGTGTTGCTTATAAGCAAATAATTATTTTCTTAATAAAAATGAAATAGTAAAGGAAATATTTTGTTAATAAATGTGTAATTTGCATATGGACTTGTGAAAACAAAATATGAAAAGTAGAATTTTGAAAAGGAGGTACATGATTGTCAAAAATAATAACTCATTCTGAATGAATGTCTTTTGGAGCATTTATTACATTTACTTAGTTATATTTATTCATCTTTCCATTTAATTTTGTATTTTTTGGGAGGCAAAGACTGATTTATCTGTATATCCAAAAATAATACAGCATAAAGATACAGAAAAGCCTTGATCAAATCTATTTTTTGCCACTACTTTCAAGTATTTCAGTTTTATGAGAAGACAACAAAGACAGAAAAATAGTGTAGCTAACTTAAGTGGGTAAAATATATTATTAATATTTAAATGATGGGATTAAAATTTAATAATGAAAATTAGTTTAGCTAGCCCAAATACACAAACACACAGACACATTATGAGAAGCTTCAACAAAATTGTTTTGGCAGAATCCTGAATAAAGAGGTATAGTTTCCAAATGGATTCTTGGATAAACAGCATCCTGAAACCTTGGAAAATCCAACCCCTCTTTAAATATCGAATTTCTTCCTCTTTCTCAGTAATTTACTGATAGAATTTCAAATTATTTCACATAGTTTCAAATGTGACTTCAGTAATACTTCTGGTATTATTAACACACACATAAATATTAATCAATAAAAAGGATGTTATGCCTAAGAAATATTTAATACAACACAATTTTATTGTTATATACATATTTTACTGTACTTTAATCAGGAAATTAAGCAAGAAAGCAATAGCTCTTATCAGAAACAAAATTTCAAATGTGTTAAAATAAGTTCGAGATTATAAATATTGTTAGTATACTCACTGTCCTTAGTTTGTCACTGCTTTTAAAGATAAATCTCAAAAGGGCAGTTTTTCATTTTGATTTTAGAGTAAGTCACTTTAATTATATTTTCCAGTGCATTATGATTTGCCCAAAAAAGAGCAGATTCTTTTCATATTCTTGTGATTAAAAACATATTTGTTAACTACTGATTTCCAGTAAATACTGTCTGAACTCTCAAACGTGGCATTCAAGAATCTTCCATTTTTCATTAGCCACAGGAAAAAACACATCACATATTTAGAGAAAAGAAAGAGTAAAGAAAATTGACATGGAAATTCCTTTACAGGTACAGGAAAAAAATATACTGGACAGTATTCTTAATAACATAATTTTCTCTCTACAGTGGGAAGATGCTTAGCAAACTAAAAAAATTCAAAAATAATATGAGTGTTGTCATATGTTACATTTGGATAAGTCAGGGCCGTTCTTAACTGGAACCTCTTAGAAGGAAGACCATGTGTCTAATTTTTTATACAACAGATTGTATAATTTTGATGCTTTGATGACAATGATAATGAAACATGACTTAAAAAGTAATCAGATGGAAAGCTTTAAAGATTTTTTTTTTTCCAAAATAGGCAGCATAGCATGAGGGGTAAAAAAGTAAAGTCTCAGTCTGCACTCAAACAGCTTCAGCTTTGCTGTTTACCTTCTCTTTGTCTCCTGGTTGGGAGCGACCCTCTCTGGTCACAGTTTATCTGTGAAAGAGGAATATTAATAATACAAATAAGTGTCTATTAAATGTATACATTTTAAAGAATGTTATATTTAATTTAGGGATACAGAGTAATCCTTTAAAAGTGAATTTATCCTTCCCTTATGAAGCTTAGTTTGGTTTTAACTAAAAATAAATTTATATTTGACTGAATGTCGAAAACCGTACTGACTAGACCAATGTTACTTTGTCTATTCAAAAAAGATACTGGAAGTTTATTCTGTATTTTTCCTCTTGCACATGGCTAAGGGGTGCTTTTCAATCCTAAATTATTGATAAATTTTGTTAATTAAATTAATTGACTGATTAATAGTCCTGGTAGACAATATAAAATGTTGATATAATAATCAGAATTATTTTGAAAGAAAGCTAGAAAACAATACATTTTATTGGAAATATGGTTCTATATTAGAACAGAAATTCCTTGTTAATTTTGCAATTTTTACGCCATCTGGTTAATTCCTTACCATACAAAATTTGTAGGTAGCTATATGGTTGTGAGATGAAATTCTTTATATTGAGAGATTTGTTTTTTATCTCTATTCCATGATGACTGACAAAGAACCATGTTCTCTATGGTTTGCAATTTTATTCTAGGGAGTTATGTGAAAAGTGTTTAGACCAAAAATATATATATACACACACACACATATGTATGTGTATGTATATGTCTGTATATACATACACACACATATGTGTGTTTGTGTATACGTATATAATTGTTCTATACATATGTATACACACACGTATATGTGTATGGGTATACATATGTACACAGAGACACACACACACACTCATACACACAGTGCCATATTTTTTGGAAATCATGGACACTGAAAAACATGCCAGTAAATGGAAACACACCAGTTGGTGCTTTGGTTTTGAAAACATCATTTAGTTTAAAGTGGAAAATTGTTATTTCACACTAGAGGGGATTTCTGATTTTAATTTGGCCTTCCCAAAAAGGTGAGAAGCTTCATTAAAGATATTCCTCTGTTCATTAATTAATTGATAAGCAGTTGTAATAAAGTGCTTAGAAGAGTGGTTGTCATTAGGCATTTCTCTAGAGGCAATATTTTAGGAAGAACAAACTATCAACTGAGGAATATTCTTAACCAATGTTTAATATGCACAGAGAGTAAGGCCAGAGGTAGTTTATATTTCTCTGAAGCTATGGGAAATACATTTTTAAAACTCAGAATAATTCGCTATTTAAAACATGGTTCCCCTGAATTTTATACATGGTTTAACAGCTCACAAAAGTTATTGACAACTGTTCTAACAGGCATATTTGTATTAAATATTTCCTAATTTTTTATTTATAATTTTTAAACCATGAGTAAAGTAGATTTTTAAAATAGTAATTGGAAATATTATTTCCTCCATTTCATTTTTTTTGTTGTTTTGGTTTTGCTTTTGATTCTTTCAGCAGTATATTGTAATTGCTTTCCATTGTACAGCATGTTTATGACCCACTCCTCCACTCTTTTCCCACCCTTATTGCCCACAGAGTTGTGTTTGTTATGGATCTAGCTGTGAGACAGCATTTTCTCAGGATCTCTGCATTTTTTAGGATCAGTTGTCTTTGAGCCTGGAACATTTTAATGAGAACACTATGGTATGAGCTGCAGTCAGCTATCACACACACACACACACACACACACACACACACACACAAGTATGTTATATGACTCAATTCTAGAATGGCAGAGTGAAGAGCATGGCATACTCTTCCCAACAAATATATATATACACACACACACACACACACACACACACACATATATATACAAATATATGCATATGCACATATATATGTAAAACAAGCATATACAGCCTCTCAAAATTTGCTTAGAGATATACAGCAAATGGGGAAATATTCATTCAAGGAAATCTACTCTGGTCTATATAAACTGGTTCAGTTTATAGAAACTATTCCTGACCCTCTGCTTCAGATGCGTGTAATCAAGAAGAGAAGGCTTCTTCTTTCTTTAACTCCAGAATGGAGTCACAATTTTACCTCAGGGAGAGCACATTGCTGGTGTTTTCCTTTTCCCCTGGGCCTGAATAACAGAAGCTTTATTCTGGGAAGGCATAGCTGAGGTGACTAGGGTTACTTTCCTCTAGCCAGTCCTCACTCGTTGGGCATAAGTTCTACTCCGGATGCAGTAGGCCAGAAACACAGGGTTATAGGAACACTCACACCCCAGCTGGTATGTGTAGTGGAGGTCCCAAGCCAGGAGAAGCAAGCCAATAAAACTAGGAACTACTCCACCAGGGTCAATTAATAGAGCTTGACCCCTTCTTCCCAAAGGAGAAGTCCCCTTCTTCCAAAAGCATTGTTCAAAACCGTGAGGATAAAGAGTGCAGTCGATACTTTAGCTACAGATGAAGAGGCAGAGTAATATGAAATTTAACAGGAAGAATAGGAAAAGAGACAAATAAGAAGAGCAGTCTTGAGATCACAGTCACCCTCTGTGATCAGGAATGTTGTGCATAAACACTAAGCAGTGTTCACTCAGGAGAAATTGTAACAAGTCACGGGGAATACTTGAAAACTTTCCCCATAATGCATGTAGGTCAATAAATAGAGAGTGGAATCCTCATTGGAACTAGGAGATTAAGCACAATCTCTGACCCAACTGGCTGAAAGTAAGCTACTCTGACCCAGGAGTAGTTTCTGGGAAGCCAGACTTAAAAATAAAATCACATTAATTATTGGATGTCTGAGAGTATATATGCATACTCAAAGCTGCATCCTCCTGGGAATAATTAGAGAGAGAAAATGTAAACCACTAGTTCCTGGCTAAACAGGGCAAAAACATAAACTTGAACTGTGAGGGTAGTATGAAAGCCACAAACATGAGCATGTGTGTGCACACACACACACAAACACACACACACATCTAATGGTAAGGCAGAGCAATCGGACTAGTCAACAAAGCTGAAGCAAAGCTATTAGCAAATTTGAGGCTTCTATTGACCCAGAGGTGATGCCTAGGTAGCCATCGTAAAAGATGTAAAATAGTTAGTTTGGCCAAGTCACTAAATAACTAAATTTCTAGGTAAACATTAGTATCCTGGTTAGGGGATCAGTATCCTGAGATGCTGCAATAAATTGTCTAAAATGTCTAGTTTTGAACAAAAATTATGAGACATTCAAAATGACAAGAACAACAATTTAAAAATAAGAAACTTTGACTAAAATAAAAAATAAAGTCAATAGAAATGTTTTGAAGTGACTTAGATATTAGAGTTGGCAGAGAAAAATTTTAAAGCTGTTGTTATATTATTGTTATTTTATAAATATATTCACATATCTAAAGTACATCATGCCCAAATAATTAAGGAAGGTATAGTAACAATGTTTCATCAAAGGGAGAATATCATTAAAATATGGAAATTATGCTTTAAAACCTAATGAAAATTCTGGAGATAAAAAGTACAATCACCAGAATAAAAATTTCGCTAGAAGGGCTCAACATTATATTTCAGGTGGGAGAAGAAGGAATCAGCAAGACTTGAAGGTATATAAATTGATATTATGCAGACTGAAAAACAGACATAAAAACAATAAAAATAAAAGATCCTTGGAGAAGTATGAAACACCAATAAGCGTGCCTACATGTATTTAATGAGAGTAAGTAAAATGGAAGAAAAACGAAAAGGTCAAAAATATTTGAAGAAATATTTGTGAAAAATTTGCCACATGGATGAAAAAAAAACCCTTTTATACAACCAAGAAACCCAACAAATTCCAAATAGAATAAATACAGAGAGATCACATCTAAACCTATCCAACTCAAAATGTGAAAAAGCAAGGTAAAACAAAAATGTTGAAGCAAAGAAAAACTGTAGCTAATAGCTACAAGTGAACCCCAGTAAGATTAACAGCTGACTTCTCATCAGAAACAATGGAGACCTGAAATCATAAAGATGATATATTTGGAGGGGCGGAGCAAGATGGCCGAATAGGAACAGCTCCAGTCTCCAACTCCCAGCGCAAGCGACACAGAAGACAGGTGATTTCTGCATTTTCAACTGAGGTACTGGGTTCATCTCACTAGGGAGTGAGGGACAATTGGTGCTGGTCAGCTGCTGCAGCCCGAAGAGTGAGAGCTGAAGCAAGGCGAGGCATCACCTCACCTGGGAAGCGCAAGGGGGAAGGGAATCCCTTTTCCTAGCCAGGGTAACTGAGACACACAACACCTGGAAAATTGGGAAACTCCTACCCCAATACTGCAGTCTACCAAGGATCTTAGCAAACGGGCACACCAGCAGATTATATCCCACACCTGGCCGGGAGGGTCCCATGCCCACGGAGCTTCCCCCATTGCTAGCAGAGCAGTCTGCGATCTACTGTCAAGGCAGCAGCCAGGCTGAGGGAGGGGTGCCCACCATTGCTGAGGCTTAAGAAGGTAAACAAAGCTGCTGGGAATCTCAAACTGGGTGGAGCTCACAGCAGCTTAAGGAGGCCCGCCTGTCTCTGTAGACTCCACCTCTAGGGACAGGGCACAGCTAAACAACAATAACAACAACAACAAAGCAACTGAAACCTCTGCAGACGCAAAGGACTCTGTCTGACAGCTTTGAAGAGAGCAGTGGATCTCCCAACACAGAGGTTGAGATCTGGGAAGGGACAGACTGCCTGCTCAAGTGGGTCCCTGACCCCTGAGTAGCCTAACTGGGACACATCCCCCACTAGGGGCAGACTGACACCCCACACCTCAAACGTGGAGTATACCCCTGAGAGGAAGCTTCCAAAGCAAGAATCAGACAGGTACACTCGCTGTTCAGCAATATTCTATCTTCTGCAGCCTCTGCTGCTGATACCCAGGCAAACAGGGTCTGGAGTGGACCTCAAGCAATCTCCAACAGACCTACAGCTGAGGGTCCTGACGGTTAGAAGGAAAACTAACAAACAGGAAGGACACCCACACCAAAACCCCATCAATACGTCACCATCATCAAAGACCAGAGGCAGATAAAACCACAAAGATGGGGAAAAAGCAGGGCAGAAAAGCTGGAAATTCAAAAAATAAGAGCACATGTCCCCCTGCAAAGGAACGCAGCTCATCACCAGCAACGGATCAAAGCTGGACGGAGAATGACTTTGACGAGAGGACAGAAGAAGGCTCCAGTCCATCAAACTTCTCAGAGCTAAAGGAGGAATTAGGTACCCAGCACAAAGAAATTAAAAATCTTGAAAAAAGAGTGGAAGAATTGATAACTAGAATAATTAATGCAAAAAAGGCCATAAACGAATGGACAGAGATGAAAACCATGACGCAAGAAATACGTGACAAATGCACAAGCTTCAGTAACCGACACGATCAACTGGAAGAAAGAGTATCAGCGATTGAGGATCAAATGAATGAAATGAAGCAAGCAGAGAAATCTAAATAAAAAAGAAGAAAAAGAAATGAACAAAGCCTGCAAGAAGTATGGGATTAAGTAGAAAGACCATTTCTACTTCTGATTGGGGTGCCTGAAAGTGAGGGGGAAAATGGAACCAAGTTGGAAAACACTCTTCAGGATATCATCCAGGAGAACTTCCCCAACCTAGTAGGGCAGGCCAACATTCAAATTCAGGAAATACAGAGAATGCCACAAAGATACTCCTCGAGAAGAGCAACTCCAAGACACATAATTGCCACATTCACCAAAGTTGAAATGAAGGAAAAAATCTTAAGGGCAGCCAGAGAGAAAGGTCGGCTTACCCACAAAGGGAAGCCCATCAGACTAACAGCAGATCTCTCGGCAGAAACTCTACAAGCCAGAAGAGAGTGGGGGCCAATATTCAACATTCTTAAAGAAAAGAATTTTAAACCCAGAATTTCATATCCAGCCAAACTAAGTTTCATAAGTGAAGGAGAAATAAAATCCTTTACAGATAAGCAAATGCTTAGAGATTTTGTCACCACCAGGCCTGCCTTACAAGAGACCCTGAAGGAAGCACTGAACATGGAAAGGAACAACCGGTACCAGCCATTGCGAAAACATGCCAAAATGTAAAGACCGTCAAGGCTAGGAAGAAACTGCATCAACTAACGAGCAAAATAACCAGTTAATATCATAATGGCAGGATCAAGTTCACACATAACAATATTCACCTTAAATGTAAATGGACTAAATGCTCCATTTAAAAGACACAGACTGGCAAACTGGATAAAGAGTCAAGACCCATCAGTTTGCTGTATTCAGGAGACCTATCTCACATGCAGAGACATACATAGGCTCAAAATAAAGGGATGGAGGAAGATCTACCAAGCAAATGGAGAACAAAAGAAAGCAGGAGTTGCAATCCTAGTCTCTGATAAAACAGACTTTAAACCATCAAAGATCAAAAGAGACAAAGAAGGCCATTACATAACGGTAAAGGAATCAATTCAACAAGAGGAGCTAACTATCCTAAATATATATGCACCCAATACAGGAGCACCCACATTCATAAAGCAAGTCCTTAGAGACTTACAAAGAGATTTAGACTCCCATACAATAATAATGGGAGACTTCACCACCCCACTGTCAACATTAGACAGATCAACAAGACAGAAAGTTAACAAGGATAACCATGAATTAAGCTCATCTCTGCAACAAGCAGACCTAATAGACATCTACAGAACTCTCCACCCCAAATCAACAGAATACACATTCTTCTCAGCACCACATCACACTTATTCCAAAATTGACCACATAATTGGAAGTAAAGCACTCCTCAGCAAATGTACAAGAACAGAAATTATAACAAACTGTCTCTCAGACCACAGTGCAATCAAACTACAACTCAGGACTAAGAAACTCAATCAAAACTGCTCAACTACATGGAAACTGAATAACCTGCTCCTGAATGACTACTGGGTACATAACAAAATGTAGGCAGAAATAAAGATGTTCTTTGAAACCAATGAGAACAAAGATACAACATACCAGAGTCTCTGGGACACATTTAAAGCAGTGTGTAGAGGGAAATTTATAACACTAAATGCCCACAAGAGAAAGCTGGAAAGATCTAAAATTGAAACTCTAACATCACAATTAAAAGAACTAGAGAAGCAAGAGCAAACACATTCAAAAGCTAGCAGGAGGCAAGAAATAACTAAGATCAGAGCAGAACTGAAGGAGATAGAGACATAAAAAACCCTCCAAAAAATCAATGAATCCAAGAGTTGGTTTTTTGAAAAGATCAACAAAATTGATAGACCACTAGCAAGACTAATAAAGAAGAAAAGAGAGAAGAATCAAATAGACGCAATCAAAAAATGATAAAGGGGATATTACCATGGACCACACAGAAATACAGACTACCATAAGAGAATACTATAAACACCTCTATGCAAACAAACTAGAAAACCTTGAAGAAATGGATAATTTCCTGGACACTTACACTCTTCCAAGACTAAACCAGGAAGAAGTTAAATCCCTGAATAGACCAATAGCAGACTCTGAAATTGAGGCAATAATTAATAGCCTACCAACCAAAAAAAGTCCAGGACCAGACGGATTCACAGCCGAATTCTACCAAAGGTATAAGAAGGAGCTGGTACCATTACTTCTGAAACTATTCCAATCAATAGAAAAAGAGGGAATCTTCCCTAATTCATTTTATGAGGCCAACATCATCCTGATACCAAAGCCTGGCAGAGACACAACAAAAAAAGAGAATTTTAGATCAATATCCCTGATGAACATCGATGCAAAAATCCTCAATAAAATACTGGCAAACTGGATCCAGCAGCCCATCAAACAGCTTATCGACCATGATCTAGTGGGCTTCATCCCTGGGATGCAAGGCTGGTTCAACATATGCAAATTAATAAACGTAATCCAGCATATAAACAGATCTAAAGACAAAAACCACATGATTATCTCAATAGATGCAGAAAAGGCCTTTGACAAAATTCAACAGCCCTTCATGCTAAAAATTCTCAATATATTCGGTATTAATGGAACGTATCTCAAAATCATAAGAGCTATTTATGACAAACCCACAGCCAATATCATACTGAATGGCCAAAAACTGGAAAAATTGCCTTTGAAAACTGGCACAAGACAGGGATGCCCTCTCTCACCCCTCTTATTCACATAGTGTTGGAAGTTCTGGCTAGGGCAATCAGGCAACAGAAAGAAATCAAGGGTATTCAGTTAGGAAAAGAAGAAGTCAAATTGTCCCTGTTTGCAGATGACATGATTGTATATTTAGAAAATCCCATTGTCTCAGCCCAAAATCTCCTTAAGCTGATAAGCAACTTCAGTAAAGTCTCAGGATACAAAATCAATGTGCAAAAATCACAAGCATTCTTATACACCAGTAACAGACAAACAGAGAGCCAAATCAGGAATGAACTTCCAATCACAATTGCTTCAAAGAGAATAAAATACCTAGGAATTCAACTTAAAAGAGATGTAAAGGACCTCTTCAAGGAAAACTACAAACCACTGCTCAGTGAAATAAAAGAGGACACAAACAAATGGAAGAACATACCATGCTCATGGATAGGAAGAATCAATATCGTGAAAATGGCCATACTGCCCAAGGTTATTTATAGATTCAATGCCATCCCCATCAAGCTACCAATGAATTTCTTCACAGAATTGGAAAAAACTGCTTTAAAGTTCATATGCAACCAAAAAAGAGCCCACGTCGCCAAGACAATCCTCAGTCAAAAGAACAAAGCTGGAGGCATCACGCTACCTGACTTCAAACTATACTACAAGGCTACAGTAACCAAAACAGCATGGTACTGGTACCAAAACAGAGATATAGACCAATGGAACAGAACAGAGTCCTCAGAAACAATACCACACATCTACAGCCATCTAATCTTTGACAAACCTGAGAAAAACAAGAAATGGGAAAAGGATTCCCTATTTAATAAACGGTGCTGGGAAAATTGGCTAGCCATAAGTAGAAAGCTGAAACTGGATCCTTTCCTTACGCCTTATAGGAAAATTAATTCAAGATGGATTAGAGACTTAAATCTTAGACCTAATACCATAAAAACCCTAGAAGAAAACCTAGGTAAAACCATTCAGGACATAGGCATGGGCAAAGACTTCATGTCTAAAACACCAAAAGCAATGGCAGCAAAAGCCAAAATAGACAAATGGGATCTCATTAAACTAAAGAGCTTATGCACAACAAAAGAAGCTACCATCAGAGTGAACAGGCAACCTACAGAATGGGAGAAAATGTTTGCAATCTACTCATCTGACAAAGTGCTAATATCCAGAACCTACAAAGAACTCAAACAAATTTACATTCTGGAAAAAAAAAGAAATAAATGAAAACCAAAAAACACAACAGCAGCTAAAAAATAAATTGACAAAATATATAAAACAACAATGTTTAGTTATTGCATATCAGGCAACACAGGGGACTATTACCTCAGAGGGAAGAAACAAAATCAGTTCTGTTAGTTGTACTACTATACTCCTTGAAGAAAGATTACAGACCTAAGCCATAAAAGAGAGTTGGTGGAGCCCAGTAAACTGCCTGAAATGAAGAAATGGAAGGCTAAAGGAGGAGTAAAGGAAGGCCAGTGTGGCTAGAAATTCACAAGGCAAAACAACAGAGAAAAGAGAACTGCACTGGACATCTGCAAAGTGTTCCCTCGGAGTCCTCAGCTAGGTACTAATCAGCACTTGTGTGTGAGGACGATACCAGGTGTTGGGGAAAGAACCACCTAAAAAGAGTCAGGGACAATGTCCTCTCAGCTCAGAGAGGATTGTAAAGTGTCCATGTTACCATTAACCAGAGGGGAAAGGCTTGTAATTCGTGAAGCATTAAGGATGCTCACCGGGAGGATATAATAGTCCTAATGATTCATGCAACTATTACAAACATAAAACAGGTGGAGTAAAAACAGGTGACGCAAAACCCTATATAACTGAAAGATGAAATAGACAAATCCACAACCATAGTTAGAGATGTCAGCATACATTTCAATAATTGCTAAAAGAATTATAAAATTAAGAGGGATGTATAAAACTTCAACAACACCTTAACCCAGGCTAAAGTATCGTTTTGATAAGGTATTTTGTGTCTATATTCATGAGGGATATTGGTCTGTTTTTCGTACTGCCTTTGGCTTGTTTTTATATCAAGGTAATCCTGGCTTCATGAAGTAAATTGGGAAGTTAATATGTTTCAGCTGTGCTCCCACCCAAACTCTCATCTTGAATTGTAATCCTCTTAATCCCCACAGGTCAAAGGAGAGAGCAGGTGGAGCTAATTGAACCATGGGGGAAGTTTCCCCATACTGTTCTCCTGAGAGTGAGTGAGCTCTCACGAGATCTGATGGTTTTATAAGTGTTTGGTAGTTCCTCCTGAGTTTATTCTCCTTTCTTCTGCCTTGTGAAGAAGATGCCTTGCTTCCCCTTAAACTTCTGCCGAGATTATAAGTTTCCTGAGGCCTCCACAACCATACTGAACTGTGAGTCAACTAAACCTCTTTGCTTTATAAATTACCCAGTCTCATGCAGGTTTTTATAGCAGTGTGAAAACAAACTAAGAATGTTTTCTGCTTTTCCAATACCTGAAGAAATTTTGTAGACTTGGTGTTAATTCTTGTTTAAGCTTTAGATATAATTTTCCAGTGAAACCATCTAAGCCTGTGGAAATTTTTTTTGTTTGGAGTCAGATGAAAAATTCATTTTCCTTTTATTGTACTAAAGGCTATGCAAACTATTTTTTATTGTGTGAAGTGTGACATTTTATGTTTTTCAAAGAATGGTCCATTCTAAGTTGTCAAATTTATGTTTTGAGAGTTATAGTATTTTTTTTTTTTTATCATTTGATGCCTGCAGGGTCTATAGTGAAATCCCATTTCATTTCTGATAATGGTAATTTATGTCTTTTTTCCTGTCAGTCATGCTACAAGTCAGTTTTATTGATTGAACTCTTCAAACAGCCAAATTTTTATTTTATTGATTTTTCTCTATTGTTTAACTGCTTTAAATTTCAATGACTTACTTCATTACTTATTCCTTCTGCTTTCGTGGTTTTCATTTTGCTCTCTTTTTCCCTCAGGTTGGGGATTAGATTGATTTAAGAGTTTTTCTTTTTCTAATGTATGTAATGCTATAAAATCTCCTCTCAGCACTGCTTTTGCTTTATCCTATAAATTTGAAATGTCGAATATTCATTTTCATTCAGTTCATTGTATTTTTTTCAATTTCACTAGAGATGTTGTCTTTAAACCACAGATGACTTAGAAATGGTTTGGTTTCTAAGTGTTTGGAGAAATTCTCATTCATTTGCTTGATTGTCTGCTTGTCTTTGTTGGTTTTCAGGTGGTTCCATTGTGATTGAATGATTTCACCTGTTTTAAATTTGGTATTCCATTCTGTAACATGTACCATGGATACTTGAAAATAATGTATATTCTTCTGTTTTAGTGTAAATTTGTGGATAAATGCTGACTAGATTCTGCTGGTGGATTAGATTAACTTCTATACCCTTGCCAAGTATCCGTATAATTGCCTATCATTTATTGACAGCTGAGTGTTAAAGTTTCTACTGATAATTGTAGATTTGTCTATTTATGCTTTCAGTTCTATCAGTTGTTTCATGAACGTTTTGCTCTCCTGTTTGGTGGATACATATTTAGGATTGCTATGTTTTCTTGGTGAAATGATTCTTCTATCATTATGCAGTGCTTTTTTTATACATGGTAATTTATTTTGTTCTTAAATCTACTTTATTTGATATTATAGCCACTTTTACTTTGATTAATATTTGCATGATATATATTTTCTAACCTTTTATTTTCAAACTACCGATACTGTTATATTTGAAGTGTTTCTTATAGACAACATACAGTTGGGCTATGCTGTTTAATCTGTTTTGTCAATCTCTATTTTGTTGTGGTATATTTAGAGCATTTACATTTAATCATTGATATGTTAGGCTTACTTTCGCTATTTCATACTTGTTTTCTGTTTTTCTTTTTTAATTTCCATTTTTTTTCTGCCTAATTTTGGGTTACTTGAATATATTTTGGAATTCCATTTTCACTTATTTTTGGATATGTTTTCATATAGCCTTTTAAGTGGTTTCTCTAGCTGTTAGATTAGATTTACATTCCTAATCACAGTCTGCTATTTCATCAGTTGGAGTCATCTCACTACATTCCCTTGCCTTCTCCCACTTATAATTGTGTTCAACACTTCTTCCACAAACATTTCAAACCACAGTGGTGTTATAATTTTCACTTTACCCTTAGTATATGATTTAGAAAAATCAAGAGAACAAGGAAATTCTATTTTATTTACCTATATTTCATGTGTTTGTCTTTGTTCCTTTTTAGTGTTCCAAACTTTCCTTTTTATTGTTTCTTTTCTTATTAGAGAACTTCCTTTAGCCATTTTCTTTTGTTTTATTTTTGTTTTTGTTTTAGTTTTTGAGATGGAGTCTCAATCTGTGGCCCAGGCTGGAGTGCAGTGGCACTGTCGCGGCTCCCTGCAACCTCCACCTACTGGGTGCAACTGATTCTCCTGCCTCAGCCTCCCGAGTAGCTAGGACTACAGGTGCGTGTCACCATGCCTGGCTAATTTTTTTTGTATTTTTAGCAGAGATGGGTTTTCACCATGTTGGCCAGGCTGGTCTCCAACTCCTGACCTCATGATCTGCTCACCTCAGCCTCCCAAAGTGCTGATGTTATAGGCGTGAGCCACCGTGCCTGGGCCCTTTAGCATTTTTTAGAATCAATCTGCAAATAAATTCTCTTAGGTTTCCTTCATTTAAGAAAGTTTTAATTTCTGAGTGTACAGATTTCATCTTCCCCAGGACTTGAAAAATATCGTTATTTTCTCAGGCAGTAGTTTCTGATGGGAAATCCACTGTCATTCTAATTGCATTTCCCATTATAGATAGGGTGATGCTATTCTCTGGCAGCTCTTAAGACTTTTTAAACAGTCTTCCATTTTCAGAAATTTAAATATTATAGACTTCCTCAGTAATTTTTTTTTTTTTTTTTTTTAATCTGTGGCAGGGTCTCAGTCTGTTGCCCAAGCTGGAGGGCAGTGATGCAATCAAGCTCACTGTAGCCTCAGCCTCCCAGCTCAAGTGATTCTCTCTCCTGGGTCTCCTGAGTAGCTGGAACTACAGGCACGTGTGCCACTACATCTGGCCTTTTTTTTTTTTGAGACAGGCTTGCTCTGTCTCTCTCAGGCTGGAGTGCAGTGGTATGATTTCGGCTTACAGCAACCTCTGCCTCCTGCTTTCAAGCGATTCTCCTGCCTCAGCCTCCCGAGTAGCTGGGGCTACAGGCACACGCCACCACACACAGCTAATTTTTGCATTTTTGGTAGAGACAGGGTTTCACTATGTTGGTCAGGCTGGTCTCCAACTCCTGACCTCATGATCTGCCCATCTTGGCCTCCCAAAGTGCTGGGATTACAGGCACGAGCCACAGTGCCTATCCCACCTGGCTATTGTTTTTTTTTTTTTTTTTAATTAGTAGAAACAAGGTCTTACTATATTGCCCAAGCTGGTCTCAAATTCCTGGGCTCTAAGTGATCCTCCCAAGTGCTGGGATTACAGATGTAAACCACTACTCCTAGCCTTAATTTCCTTGATATTATTCTGAGATTTGCTTAGCTTTGTGAGTCTGTAGGTTTATTGAATAATTGATTGATTTAGTCCAACCTGGAGAGGTTTCAGCCATCATTTTCTTAAATTCTTAACACCTCCCTCTTCCTTTCCTTCTATGATTTCAATCACATAAACACTAGATCTCCTGTTAGAGCCCCACGGGTTCAAGAGTCTCTTATGTTTCAGTCCATTCTCCTCCAGATTGGGTAATTTCTATTAATCTATCTTCCAGTTCATTAATCCTATTCTTTCTCTCCTTTCTGCTATTAAGCTTACCCATTTTATTTTTGTATTTATTTTGTATCTTATGTTTCAGTTCTATAATCTTCATTTGGTTCTTTATGTCCTCCATATATTGGCTGAAAGTTTTTTTTTCCTTCTTTTCTTTATTTTATTTTATTTTATTTTGAGATGGAGTCTAGCTCTGTCGCCAGGCTGGAGTGCAGTGGCTCGATCTTGGCTCACTGAAACCTCCGCCTCCTGGGTTGAAAGGATTCTCCTGCCTCAGCCTCTCGAGTAGCTGAGACTACAAGCACCTGCCACCACATCTGGCTAAGTTTTTGTATTTTTAGTAGAGACAGGGTGTCACTGTGTTAGTCAGGATGGTCTCCATCTCCTGACCTCATGATTCATCTGCCTTGGCCTCCCAAAGTGCTGGGATTACAGGCGTGAGCCCCTGCGCCAGGCCGAAACTTTCAATTTGTACTTTTGCTTCAAGTATATTCATAATTGTTCCTTGAAGCATTTTAACATTGGTGCTTTGAGATTACTCTCATATAAATCTAATACTTCTATCATGTCAGTGTTGGCATCAGTTGATTTTCTTTCATTCAGTTTGAAATCTTCCTTCTTCCTGTTGTTCGTATAATGAATGATTTTCCATTGTGGGTATTATAGTGTAGGAATATAGACTTCATTTAATTTTCTGTTGTACCTTGCTTCCCCTGACACCATTTTCACAGGAGAAAAGAGTGGGGCACTCTATTACTGCCAGTTGAAGACAGTAGTCTACATTCTCTACTTAGTTTCCATTGTCATACAAAATGGGAGGATTCCTCCTTGCTACTGGACAGAAGTTCCTATTGAGACTTCTGGTCTCTATACGAGCTCCATGATGGAGATGGCTTTATTAAGTCTGAGTGTTGAGAAGAGTCCTGGCTCTCTACCATCTTCTGACACAGCCCAAGTAGAGAGGGGCAAAAGTACCTTATTAGTGCTAAAAGGGATGGTAGTCCAGGCTTCCCCTGTTTATCAACACTGACATCACACATGTGGTACTCATTGCCAGTCAGTGAAAATGAAATTCCTAACTTCCTACTTGGTCTTATATGACACCAGGCTTGCAGGAATTAGGTGAAGCTTTTTATGGCCCCGTAAGTGTGAAATTCAAGGCTTCCCACTTGCCCTTTGCTGATGTAGATGACTGTAGAACCACAGATTTTCTGTGATGTTTAGCTGGATCACAGCAGTTACTATTTAAAGTTAATGTCTTGATAGGCTGTGTCTTTGGGCTAGAGATAACCTCTTTTGTCAGGGAATTTTTGTCTGTTTTTATTGCCCTCTTCATCTTCTTCAACTCCAAATTCAAGATTTAGGAGGAAAAAACAAAATACAAAAGACACTCTTCCTTCTCTCTGTCTTTCAGTGTCTTATATTTTCTCCTTAAATTTTAACACCAATATTTCACAATTTTAAAATACAAATTTTTTAAGGTTGCTAAAACACTACAACTTTATATACTATTACAGTAGTCTCTGCTTGTCAGTGGTTTCACTTTTCAATTTCTATTACCTGCAATCAGTCAAGTTCTGACAATATTACATGGAAAATTCTGGAAATGAACAATTTATGATTTTAAACTGCACACTTTTTGGAGTAGCATGATGAAGTCTAACATGTTCCTGCTCTGTCTTGCACAAGATGTGAATTATCCCTTTGTCCAGCATATCCTTGCTCTCTAAGTTACCTGCCCGTGAGTCAATAAGCAGCCCTTTGCTTTACAACATTGATTGCTACAATATCATAGTGCATGTGTTCAGGCAACCTTCAATTTACTTCATAATAGCCTCAAAGTGCAAAAGTAGTGATGCTGGCAATTTGGATATGCCAAAGAGAAGCCACAAAATCATTTAAGTGCAAAAGTAAAGGTTCTTGCTATCATATGGAAAGGAAAAAAAAATGCTGAAGTTGCTAAGATCTACAGTAAGAACAACTCTTCTATCTGAGAAATTGTGACAGAATACTTTTATACTTGTTCTACTTTATTGTTAATTTTTACTGTACTAAATTTATACATTAAACTTAATCATAGATATATTTGCATACAAGAAAACAGTGTATATAGGGTTTAATACTATCCATGGTTTCAGGCATCCACTGGGTGTTTTAGAACATATACCATGTAGATAAGGGGCAACTAGTGTACCTCCAAACTACTTTTCTACTTTATTATAACATGTATCAGTTGGCCAATGATATTTTAGGTTGAGATATATATATGGATATATATATGTGTGTGTGTATACATATATACTGCTAATGTACTCTTGAGGGGTTAGAGAGATTAAAAATTTTCAGTAAGCTACCAAAAACAATTTGTAAAAAGCCTTTTTATATAATAAGCAATAAATAACAATTAAATGGAAAATAAAGATGGAACATATTTATATATAAGTGATAGCTATGACTCAAAGCAATGAAAGTAACACTACTTTTTTTTAAAGTCAAGAAAATTAAGAGAACAGACTGAAGGCAAATGATGAATAAAAGCAGAGACAGTTCAATCATATTAGCAACCAAAGTCAACAATAGTTGTTCACCAGATGTTTAAGTTTGTAGATGATGCTGATAGGTTGCCCTCTGATAACATACTCATGTATTGCAAATTGGAATGAAAACCTATGTTTTACAGCATTTTGGCAATATAAGACTCCTAAGAACTGTTTATACATTAGCTCAGTATATCCATTGATAATAAGTCAATTATCAGAATATAACATCAGCAAAAAAAATGCATATGTATTATAGCATTTTCCATGATACATCAATTGAAATAGACTGCTGTCTAATAAAATATTTAGGTTTTTTCCTCTGTGATGTTTAGCTGAACCACAGCAGTTACTATTTAAAGTTCATGTGTTGTCTGTCTCTTTCATGGTCCTTTGGGCCAGAGAGAACATCTCTAGTCATCAGGGCATTTTTCTGTTCTTACTGGCATCTTCAGCTTCAGCTCCAAGTTTAAGACTTAGGGAGCAAACATAAATAATAATGTTATGAGATACATGTGGTATCTATTATTGAAAGTAGTGCTTATCAAAATATTTAGTGGTAAGGAAATAGAAAGGAAACATTAGACTATAGAATAGTAGCTACAGAATGAACTCAGCAATGTAAAAAGTATTATATCTACATACTGATTACATACAACCATTAGTTTCCTAATAACAGTTTTAGAAAGATTGAGAGGAATAAAAACACATTTAATGCCATACGAAACTATTATAGATCTATATGCTTTATTTTCTGTCCTGTTACATTTCTAAGTGTTTTTTGTTGCTCTTTTCCATGGATCTCTTACGTTATAAATTTCTTTCTGCTTTTTAAGAGCATTTAAATCACTTTATTTTAATACATCAGTCACATTTCATGACATTTTCTTTTAATCCAATATTTTTGTGAGGGATTAAACAAATGTCTTTCAATATATAATAGTTCTCACAAAGCAAAGTCCTTTGGGACATGCACAAGTTTAAATACAAAGTAAGAAAGCAACTTTAAGTAGGAAAAAGCAGGCCGGGCACAGTGGCTGACACCTGTAATCCCAGCACATTGGGAGGCCGAGGCAGGCAGACCACCTGAGGTCAGGAGTTCAAGACCAGTTTGTCCAACATGGTAAAATCACGTCTCTATGAAAAATACAAAAATTAGCTGGGCATGGTGGTGGGTGCCTGTCATCACAGTTACTTGAACCCGGGAGGCAGAGGTTGCAATTAGCTGAGACCACACAATTACACTCCAGCCTGGGTGACGGGGCTAGACTCTGTCTCAAAAACAAAAACAAACAAAAACCTGAATAAATACCGATTGAATAGAAAATTAAGCATTTTGGTGTTAGTTCAAAGTTAATATTTACTTTCCATTTTAATATTTTAAAAAGTGTTTATTGATTATGAATGTTGATATGTAATATTTCTAAGTCACTTTAAAAAGTAAATATTTGACCAGTAAGGAATCTGCAGCAAAATGATGAGAAACAACAAAATATAAATTTTTAAAACTGAGTGAGCAGTGATTTCTGCATATGCCAACATATCTACGTTTTCTAAATTTGAAATATAGCCTACTTACTAATTTAAAAATTACAAAAACTAATAAAGTTAACTATAAACAGATCATTTGAAGGGTACTGATCACTGTAGACTAAGATGAACTTGAAGGATCTATGCAGATGTGTCAGTGAATCATGCTAAGCAAATTTAATAATGCCTGTTTTGGTTAATCCCTGATAACCCTTCAAACAATTCTGTGGTAGGCTCACTAGTGATGCCCCTGAACAGTAGTCTTCAAATCAATCAAGATTTTACCTCACTTCATTAATTCCTATTACTTACAGAACTTCCCTTAAGAATAGTCTTCTGTAAAGACTCTCTGCCTAATCTTTCCGCTATAATGATAACCTTTAGTATAGATTGTCCAATTTTGTATTCCCTGGATGTTGACGACAGAAAATTTAGATTCCCCATCTCACAAGAAGAAAACCCATACACAGAGTTTACTAACGGTAAAAATGAAAACAAAAATTGACTTTGTCTACATATATATTTAAAGAAAATCTACATGGCTATGCATTTTTAAAAATCATAAAAATGTTAGGGTACTCAGAAAGAGTCACAGTTTTCATATATATATATATATATATAGAGAGAGAGAGAGAGAGAGAGAGAGAGATGGAGTCTCGCTCTGTCACCCAGGCTAGAATGCAGTGACGCAACTTCAGCTCACTGCAACCTCCACTTCCCGGGTTCAAGTGATCCTCCCACCTCAGCCTCCCGAGTAGCTGGGATTACAGGCGCCCAGCTAATTTTTGTATTTTTAGTAGAGATGGAGTTTTACCATGTTGACCCGTCTGGTCTTGAACTCCTGACCTAAGGTGATCTGCCCGCTTCGACCTCACAAAGTGCTGGGATTACAGGCATTAGCCACCATGCCCTAATAATTATATTTTTATGTTATTCTTCAGAACACATTCACATAATTATGGTGCTTGATAGATGGAATCATATTTAAAAGGAATGTGTTTTACAAAGGCCTTCTAGGACACATTTTAATAATTATTTCAAAATGCAACATATATTACTTTGAGCTAGTTGTCAAAGAAGCAGAAATACAATAGTAACATGAAGAAACGGGAAAATACTGGACAATTTGACATCCAATGACTAATATATCTGAGATCAATATTTTTCTATAAAAGCTTTGTGAATATATTAAATGTTTTTCTTAGCCCTGTATAGTTTGTACACATTTAAGGACTGAATGATAACATAAAAAAAAAGCACACAAATTTTTCAAATTAAAACACAAATTACTTGAAGTTATACCTTTAAAGTGTATTTCTATAAAATGTATAAAAAGAATAGATGGTGGTTTAGAACTTTTAGGGTGAGAGTTATTTAATTGATATTCTGATTTACACGCAGACAATTTTGTGAATGTTATAGAAATGGACAACTTTAATTTAAAACTAAAATATTAATTTTCAAGTGTCCTTAATTGATGACAAATTTCTGATACACATCTTTCAAACAAGATTTTGATTATAAATAGAAAAAACTGGAAAAAAGCCAAGTTCTTACTTTGTACCTTTTTATTAGTATTTTTGTGATTATTCATATGAAAATTTTAAGATGGGTGATATGGTTTGGCTCTGCGTCCCCATCCAAATCTCATCTGGAACTGTAATCTCCATGTGTAATTCCCATGCAATACCAGGAGGGACCTGGTGGGAGGTGACTGGGTCATAGGGGTGATTTCTGCCATAACATTCTCTTGATAGTGAGTTTTCATAAGATCTGATGGTTTAAATGTGTGGCACTTCCCCTCTCTGACTCTCTCAAGATGTGCCTTGCTTCTCCTTCACCTTCTGCCATGATTGTAAGTCTCCTGATGTTTCCCCAGCCATGCAGAACTGTGAGTCAATTAAATCTGTTTTTCCTCATAAATTACCCAGTCTCAGTTAGTTCTTTATAGTAGTGTGAAAACAAATGAATACAACAAGTGAAATCTTACATAAATTAAAACAATATCAACATTTCTATTATAATTTAAAGGTATTTCAAAGTTTTCCTCCAGGATTTTAAGGGTTATTTATATGACATACGATAAGCAAAATTATGGAGTAAATAAGCAGTAGCCTAAGCATGTGCCCATGGAGTTATGCAGTACAAGATAAGAATAAGGAAAAGTTGAAAAGAGCATTGTGTATACACCACTCCTGTATGCAATGATTCAAATCAATCCTATAATTTCTATATTGCTAAATATCACTAAAAAATTTCAGAGTACCTAACTATGTCTTTATATGCATAGGAGGAAGAGTCTTTTGGAAGTAGCGTATTGCTTCAAATAGAGAAACTTTTGATAGAAGTGGAAATAAAATTCTATTATATATACAGTCATCAGCCAATTGCAATATTCCAATAATTTGCTTAAAATACATACCATTACTATAGTCAACTATGCATGAGAAGAGTGGATGCATGTAACATTTCTCCAAACATTGTGATAATTATTTTGTGATGCTTAAATACAGAGGTAAATAATTCAAACTTCCCTATTTAAAACTTTATTTTTGAGATAGAGTATCCCTCTGTCACCCAGAATGGAATGCAGTGGCACAATCTTGGTTCACCGCAACCTCCACCTCCTGGGTTCAAGTGATTCTCCTGCCTCAGCCTCCCAAGTAGCTGTGATTACAGGCACCCACCACCATCACTAGCTGCTACTTACATTTTTAGTAGAGATGAGTTTTCACAATGTTGCCCAGGCTGGTCTGGAACTCCTGACCTCAAGTGATCTGCCTGTCTCAGCCTTCCAAAGTGCAGGGATTACAGGCATGAGCCACTGTAACCAGCCAAAAACATTTTAAAAACAGACTAGACTATAGGCTTCTCAAATATATTTCTGGTACAGTGTTTGAGTGATAGCAGGCTCTCAATGGGTGGATTTTGGATAAATGCTGCTAGATTGTGCAGATTGGCTCATTTGGCACCCTCTCTGAATCCTTTCCCCTTAGCATTCCTCTGTTATTGTGGTTGAACTCGAGGAGCAAAATTATCTATTTTTTCACAGCAAGGACTCGCCATATGACCTCAGTTAGGCCAAACCGATGTATTATATCTCTATAAGACTTGGGAAGCAGAAGTGAGTAATGTGATATGGTAGCTCTATATGAAAACATAAATACAAGTGTTTAGTTCTCTTTGGGAAGATCTAGTAGACATTTTTTTTTTTTCCAGGAAGTGATTTAATGGTATTTCCCAGGAAGTGATTTAATGGTGTTTCCATTAGGACAATCTCATTTACATTTGGATACTGTTTCTGGTCATATTGTTCCAGCGTTGCTGCGTTACTGTATGGGTTTCTGGCAGGCAATAGTATTTATAATGCTGTATACCCTTACCAAGCTATGTATTCAAAGAGTTTATTTAGAAGGAAATCTTTTTCTAATTCATACAAATTTGCCCTATGGGCTTGTTGCACCAACCTCATTGCTAACAATGTAGTATTCAGCCTTGTTTTGTCTTTCTAGAAATTTTGTAGGCAAACTAATACAAGATTACCTTTTCTGTTTAAAAGGATTACATTGGACTCTGTTTGCAACGTACAAACTCTAACTGAAATGAAGTTCTTACTTCATTACTCTCTTACTGTATAACTGGTAGTTCTATTGCAATTAAATGGAATTCTCTTTTTCATGTTTCCTGTTTACATACTTACAACACCTACATTAAAGGAAACATTTGAACCAATAGTCTACGATATTGGAAATGCTTTTCTTGGTAGGTATTCTCTTTCACAGCTCACCAGGGGAAAACTATTCAGTATAATAGATTGTATGAATGCTCACATCTTATTTTCTTACTTTTTTTTTTCTAAATTATCTTACTTTCTTTGAATTGAAACCAAACATAAAATCCTATGTATGTGAAACCAAGCAAAAAATGACTTGTTTGCTTCAGGAAATACTTGTAACTGTAAGATAATCTAGAAAACATCTAAAACCACTTCCTTACCAAGACTACAGTTTCTTCATTAGAACTAGTCACACATATCTTAATGTTGGGAGAAATGTGTTCTCAGAAATGTGTTTGTAGATAATTTTATCATTGTGTGAACATCACAAAATGTACTTACACAAACCTAGATGGTATAACCTAGTGCTCCTAGGCTCCAAACCTGTAGAGTATGCCACTGTACAGAATACTGTAAGCAATTGTTAACATAGTGGAGAGTATTTGTATATCTAAACATTGAAAAGGCCAGTAAAACTACAGTATTGTAATTTTAGGAGACTACTATTGTATGTGTTGTTCATCACTGACTGAAATGTCATTATTTGGCACAGGACTGTATTCTAGTAAACTTCTACTTCATCAAGATTTGCTTCAAAACTCTTTTCTTATATTCCTTCTTTATTAAGAGCTATTATTAAGAGTTTTGCTCAATCTTAGTGATTTAGAAGCTAGACAGAAATTATTTAGGTAGATAGTGAAGGTAAAGAAGTCTTGGCAAGGCTTCCCTTTTAGTAAAAAGCAGCTCCCCAATCATTTTCTTTTTCTAACAAAGAGTAGCCTGAAAAACTGAGCTGCAAACATAGATAAGCAAGCTGGAAGCTTGCATGGGTGAGTGCTAGCAGCTGTGCCAATAGAAAAGGGCTTCCTGGAAGCCAGGTATGTTCAAAATGGAAGCTCCATCTTCCCTTTTGTTACCATGTGTACAGTAAAGAGGCAGGCAACGTGATGCTGGCCGGTGAAGAACCTATCTGCAAAATAAAAGACTAGGGGGTGGGGCAGCCAGCTTTGTGCACTATGCAAATAGCACAGCTTTTTCAACCAATCTTTCTTGCCCTGTGTAAATCAGATACTGCCCCCTCAAGCTCGCCTAAAAACCTGCATTTCACCATGGAAGTGGAAACCTATTTTCTCTGGGACTCCTCTCTGCTCCCAGAGTTCATCTCTTTCACCTATAAAACTTCCACTCTTTTTTTTTTTTTTTAAATTATTATTATACTTTGAGTTCTAGGGTACATGTGCATAACGTGCAGGTTTGTTACGTATGTATACTTGTGCCATGTTGGTGTGCAGCCATCAACTCGTCAGCACCCATCAACTCGTCATTTACATCAGGTATAACTCCCAATGCAATCCCTCCCCCCTCCCCCCCGCCATGATAGGCCCCAGTGTGTGATGTTCCCCTTCCCGAGTCCAAGTGATCTCATTGTTCAGTTCCCACCTATGAGTGAGAACATGCAGTGTTTGGTTTTCTGTTCTTGCGATAGTTTGCTGAGAATGATGGTTTCCAGCTGCATCCATGTCCCTACAAAGGACACAAACTCATCCTTTTTGATGGCTGCATAGTATTCCATGGTGTATAGGTGCTACATTATCTTAATCCAGTCTGTCACTGATGGACATTTGGGTTGATTCCAAGTCTTTGCTATTGTGAATAGTGCCGCAATAAACATACGTGTGCATGTGTCTTTATAGCAGCATGATTTAGAATCCTTTGGGTATATACCCAGTAATAGGATGGCTGGATCATATGGTACATCTAGTTCTAGATCCTTGAGGAATCGCCATACTGTTTTCCATAATGGTTGAACCAGTTTACAATCCCACCAACAGTGTAAAAGTGTTGCTATTTCTCCACATCCTCTCCAGCACCTGTTGTTTCCTGACTTTTGAATGATTGCCATTCTAACTGGTGTGAGATGGTATCTCATTGTGGTTTTGATTTGCATTTCTGTGATGGCCAGTGATGATGAGCATTTTTTCATGTGTCTGTTGGCTGTATGAATGTCTTCTTTTGAGACATGTCTGTTCATATCCTTTGCCCACTTTTTGATGGGGTGGTTTGATTTTTTCTTGTAAATTTGTTTGAATTCTTTGTAGGTTCTGGATATTAGCCCTTTGTCAGATGAGTAGATTGTAAAAATTTTCTCCCATTCTGTAGGTTGCCTGATCACTCTGATGGTAGTTTCTTTTGCTGTGCAGAAGCTCTTTAGTTTAATGAGATCCCATTTGTCAATTTTGGCTTTTGCTGCCATTGCTTTTGGTGTTTTAGACATGAAGTCTTTGCCCATGCCTATGTCCTGAATGATACCACCTAGGTTTTCCTCTAGGGTTTTTATGGTATTAGGTCTAACATTATCCCTGGGATGCAAGGCTGGTTCAACATTCGCAAATCAATAAACATAATCCAGCATATAAACAGAACCAAAGACAAGAACCACATGATTATCTCAATAGATGCAGAAAAGGCTTTTGACAAAATTCAACAGCCCTTCATGCTAAAAACGCTCAATAAATTCGGTATTGACGGAACGTACCTCAAAATAAGAGCTATTTATGACAAACCCACAGCCAATATCATACTGAATGGCCAAAAACTGGAAAAATTCCCTTTGAAAACTGGCACAAAACAGGGATGCCCTCTCTCACCACTCCTATTCAACATAGTGTTGGAAGTTCTGGCTAGGGCAATCAGGCAAGAGAAAGAAATCAAGGGCATTCAGTTAGGAAAAGAAGAAGTCAAATTATCCCTCTTTGCAGATGACATGATTGTATATTTAGAAAATCCCATTGTCTCAGCCCAATCTCCTTAAGCTGATAAGCAACTTCAGCAAAGTCTCAGGATACAAAATTAATGTGCAAAAATCACAAGCATTCTTATACACCAGTAACAGACAAACAGAGAGCCAACTCATGAATGAACTTCCATTCACAATTGCTTCAAAGAGAATAAAATACCTAGGAATCCAACTTACAAAGGATGTAAAGGACCTCTTCAAGGAAAACTACAAACCACTGCTCAGTGAAATAAAAGAGGACACAAACAAATGGAAGAACATACCATGCTCATGGATAGGAATAATCAATATCGTGAAAATGGCCATACTGCCCAAGGTTATTTATAGATTCAATGCCATCCCCATCAAGCTACCATTGAGTTTCTTCACAGAATTGGAAAAAAACTGCTCTAAAGTTCATATGGAACCCAAAAAGAGCCCGCATCTCTAAGACAATCCTCAGTCAAAAGAACAAAGCTGGAGGCATCACGCTACCTGACTTCAAACTATACTACAAGGCTACAGTAACCAAAACAGCATGGTACTGGTACCAAAACAGAGATTTAGACCAATGGGACAGAACAGAGTCCTTAGAAATAATACCACACATCTACAGCCATCTGATCTTTGACAAACCTGAGAAAAACAAGAAATGGGAAAAGGATTCCCTATTTAATAAATGGTGCTGGGAAAATTGGCTAGCCATAAGTAGAAAGCTGAAACTGTATCCTTTCCTTACGCCTTATAGGAAAATTAATTCAAGATGGATTAGAGACTTAAATCTTAGACCTAATACCATAAAAACCCTAGAAGAAAACCTAGGTAATACCATTCAGGACATAGGCATGGGCAAAGACTTCATGTCTAAAACACCAAAAGCAATGGCAGCAAAAGCCAAAATTGACAAATGGGATCTCATTAAACTAAAGAGCTTCTGCACAGCAAAAGAAACTACCATCAGAGTGAACAGGCAACCTACAGAATGGGAGAAAATGTTTGCAATCTACTCATCTGACAAAGTGCTAATATCCAGAACCTACAAAGAACTCAAACAAATTTACAAGAAAAAAACAAACCACCCCATCAAAAAGTGGGCAAAGGATATGAACAGACATTTCTCAAAAGAGGAAATTCATACAGCCAACAGACACATGGAAAAATGCTCATCATAATGGCCATCAGAGAAATGCAAATCAAAACCACAGTGAGATACCATCTCACATCAGTTAGAATGGCAATCATTAAAAAGTCAGGAAACAACAGGTGCTGGAGAGGATGTGGAGAAATAGGAACACTTTTACACTATTGGTGGGATTGTAAACTAGTTCAACCATTATGGAAAACAGTATGGCGATTCCTCTAGGATCTAGAACTAGATGTACCATATGATCCAGCCATCCCATTACTGGGTATATACCCAAAGGATTCTAAATCATGCTGCTATAAAGACACATGCACGCGTATGTTTATTGTGGCACTATTCACAATAGCAAAGACTTGGAATCAACCCAAATGTCCATCAGTGACAGACTGCATTAAGAAAATGTGGCACCTATACACCATGGAATACTATGCAGCCATCAAAAAGGATGAGTTTGTGTCCTTTGTAGGGACATGGATGCAGCTGGAAACCATCATTCTCAGCAAACTATCGCAAGGACAGAAAACCAAACACTGCATGTTCTCACTCATAGGTGGGAACTGAACAATGAGATCACTTGGACTTGGGAAGGGGAACATCACACACCAGGGCCTATCACGGGGAGGGGGGAGGGGGGAGGGATTGCATTGGGAGTTATACCTGATGTAAATGACGAGTTGATGGGTGCTGACGAGTTGATGGGTGCAGCACGCCAACATGGCACAAGTATACATATGTAACAAACCTGCACGTTATGCACATGTACCCTAGAACTTAAAGTATAATAATAAAAAAAATTAAAAAGATGATATATTCAATGAGATGAAAGTTTTAAAAAAACACTTGTCAGTTATGCATTTTGTTTCCAACAACTCTAACTTTCCAACATGAAAACAAAAATGTTCCAAACCAAAAAATGACATAAATAATGTGTTGCCAGCAGACCTGCTCTACAAGAAATACTAAAGGAAATTCTTTTAGCTAAAAGTAAATACCAGATGATCATTCAAGTACACAGAAAAATATCAAATACCAATATAGAAAATTATATAGTTACAAAAGAGTGTATAATTACATGTGTCTTATCATTTTTTATTGTTTAAGAGGCAATTGCATAAACAATATATATAATTATCTTATTGGGATATGATACATGTAAATGTAACATATTTACCAATAAAAGCACAAAAAATTTGGCTTGAGCAAAGCTGTATTGATGTAAGGAAATGACATCAAAATGTAACTTGAATATATCAGAGGAAATAGAAAGAACCAGAAATTGTAATTAAGAAGGTTGATACAACAAACTCTCTAAATATACACTTGCTCTTTATTTTTTTAACTTTTTAAAAATACAAATATTACATAAAGTAATAATTATAAAAAGAGATTACATGGATTTTTAATATGTATACACGTCATGTGTATAATGATAGCAGCATAAGTTTGGAGAGAATGATTCTATAAAGGCGTAAAGTTTCCATATTTCACTTGAATTATGTTAGTAGAAATCTGTAAGTTTTTGATAAGTTGAGATTATATTGTAAGCCCTAGGAATAATTCAAATAATTAATAAAATAATTTAAAATTATAACTAAAAAGCATGAAGATAATTAAAATATTGCTCCAGAAAATACACATTTAATATAAGTAAGTCACTAAAGGAAGAACAAAGGTAGAAGAATAGATGAAGATATATATTAAGCAAAAAGGAAATGGAAGATATGAATCAAATCACATTAATAATAACATTAAATGTGAATTGATAAAATAATCCATTCAAAAGGCAGATATTTTTACATTAGATTTAAAAATAAAACACATTCCCGCTATACTGTAGCAGAGAAAATATACTTTATTTTTGCTTATTTATTTATTTTTAAAGGTGGCTTTTTACTGTGTTGCCCAGGTTGTTCTTGAACCCCTGGGCTCAATTTATACTCCCACCATGCCCCCCCACCCAATTGCTGGAATTACAGTCATGAGCCACCACAGCTAGCCAGAAGATACTCTTTAAATTTAAATAAAATAGTAAGTTGAAAAGAAAAGCTAGAAGCATGAAAGCAGCCTCCACTATAGTAAAGCCGGACTGGCTATACTAAAATTAGACTATGTTAAAACAAACAATTGTTATTAAAGAAGGGCATTTCATGGTGACAAAAAGTCAATGTATTAAAAATATATAGTAATTATAAACCTACATGCAACTGACAACATAGCCCTAAATACAAGAAACAAAAGCTGACAAAACTGAGAAAGGGAATTTAAAATTAATATTTGGAGATTTTAATAATCTACTTAAATAACTAATGTAATAGCTTTTCAGAAGCTAAAAAAAGAGAAAAAAAACCCACAATATTTGAACAGAACTATCAACCATCTACACCTAATAAAAATCCATAGAACACTCCATCAAAAATCAGAAAAATACATTATTCTTAAAACCTTTGGAATTTTTTCAGAATAGGCCATATGCTAATACATTAGGTGAAAGAGATGGAAAAAGTACAACATATGTTCTTGGACCACAGTGGAATTAAATTAAAAATAAGAACAAAAATAAATCTGAGAATTTCTCAAATGTGCAAAAATTAAGCAACATACATAACCAATAGGTTAAAAAATCACAAGGAAAGGTAGAAAATACTTTGTGATTAATGAAAATTAAAATATGACCAAGTAAAACTAGGAGATACAGAGCTCAGAGGAACATTTATAGCTATAAATTCTGTAAAAAAGAGTTAAAATTTGAAACCAAATACTTAACCTTTCACCTTGAGAAACTAGGAAAAGAAAGGCAAACTAAGTATATACAGAAAACAGAAGAAAAAATAATGATTAAGCATAAATAAATTAAATGATAAATATATAAACCATAAAGAAAAATAAGATTACCCAAAATTTGGTATTTAAAAAGTGCAACAAATTGACAGGTCTTCATCTACAATAACCATACAATTTAAAAAGAGAAGATGTAAATTACCAAAACCAGAAAAGAGAGCATTGCTACCGAACTTACAGAAGTATAAACAACAATTAGGAAATACTGTGAAACTCTATGCCAGGGCACCACATAACTTAGAAGAAACAAACAAAGTCCTAGAAAGGCACAGACTACCAAAAGTAACTTAAGAAATAGAAAATATAAACTGGCTTATGACAAAGAGATTAAATCTGTAAGTTAAAAATATCCCCCTCCCCCTACCACCACCCTAACACACACACACAAACTCGGGTCATGATGGCTTCCCTGGTGAATTATATCAGATATTAAAAGAATCATGACTAATATTGAAAATAACTGTCTATACCCTAGAAATAAAGAATTCAAAATATAAATTTAAAAATTTATTCAACTTACAAAAATATTAAAAAAAATACTTAAGAGTAAATTTAAATGCAAAACTGCAAAAGATTGTTGACAGAAATTAAAAGATTTAAATAAATGGAAAGACAGGTTGGGCACAATGGTTCAGGCTGGTAATGCCAACACTTTGGGAGACCAAGGTGGGAGGATCACTTGGGTCCAGGAGTTTGAGACCAGCCTGGGCAGCATAGGAAGACCCTGTTTCTACAAAAAAATGAAAAAAAAAAAAAAATATATATATATATATATGTATATATATACACACACATATATACATGTGCTTATATATACATATATTATTTATAATTTATGTAATATAAATTATACAATTTTTATATAATTATATAATTAGCTGGATGTTCTGCCACACACCTGTAGTCCCACCCAGCTATTCACCTCTGGAGGCTAAAATGGGAAAGTCACTTGAGCCCAGGAGTTTGGGGCTGCAGTGAGCCATGATTGTGTAACTGCACTCCAGCCTGGGTGACAGAGCAAGACCCTGTCTCAACAAAAACAAAAACAAATGAATTAATTAAATAAGTCGAAAGACAGCCTATGGTACATGTTCTGGTACACAGACTTACTTATTTGCACTTTACTTGGTTTCAGTGATGCAAATTAGTGGGTTCATAATAAGCTTTTCTATTACTATATCTTTTCATTAAGATCTAAAAATCATGCTGCTACCATTTATATGGCTAGATAGATTCAGGGAGGGCACTTTTTTAGCTGTCCTACTACCTAATGTGGGATGCAAGATGTGAGAAATTCACTAGCCAGACTCATACATTTAGTCCAAGGTTTTTCAACATTGGCATTATTGACATTTTAGACAATTCATTTTTATAAAGGAACTATTTTGTGCCTTGTAGAAAGTTTAGCAGCACCCCTAGAATCTAGTCAAGCTCCCTATTCCCCACTCGCGGGTTTCTTAATGCTCACACTTACGGCCCTGTCGTGACAATAAAAAATGCGTTTAGACACTGCCAAATGTCTCCTGGAGGGGGTGGGGTAAATCACTTCCATGTGAGAATAACTGATTTAGGCAATGACATAAGAGGCCTCTGAATTCATTTTGCTTTTACCATAATCAGAGCAGCCCTTCCCTATATTACTAGCCTACACATTTTCTATGGGTCTGCCAGTGCAAAGCAAAACACTACCTTGCCATTTACCTTGTATTTGACTTTTCTTCAGTGATGTCCATCTCCTCTCAGTTCCTAAGGAAACCATTAGCCCCCAACTCCCAAAAAAGTCATTAACTGATGTATCATTTTATCTTATTTTCTATTTATTTATATTTGTTGTCTTTTTTCCCTACTGAGCCTATATGCACTTGCTACTAGGAAATATGCTATATATTTTATTTTCTATGTGTGATTAACAAAGTTGAAATGCTCACTTAATAAATGGTTGGATGTTCCAAACATTATACACACACACACACACACACACACACACACACACACGCATGACATTTCTGAACAGAGAATGCGTCTTCCTTTGTGAGTCTATGAGTCTATATGTATGAGAACAAGATGTATGTCACTGGGGCATTTTAACTAATATTAAGTCTGATTTGTCAAGTGGTTTAACTATTTCTTTTTCATAAGTGAAGCATCACTGAAAAAGGTATATTAACTCTTTTAAGAGGCACATACATATAAATGCTACATATGTGTATAGAACTAAGCCAGGATCTTGGTAAACAAACTATAAAAAGTCACCAGTCAATATTATATGATTTTACAGCTTCTGGTGTGCAGTATGGCACAAATACACATTTGGTGACTGAAACATAATAAGCAACATTCTACTTACATACATTATCTTTACAATTGTAACATTTTCTGGCAATAGATATTTTCACTTTACTCTAAACATGCAACCTACTAACAAATTCTCTCCTGAACTCAGCGTTTCTAAACAGAAATGGCTTTTTGACGTATGATAGCAGAAATAATGCAGGTGTAAAAGGGGTCGTATAAAGAAGTATATTCAGTAAAATTAAGAGGATTTAGGCCCTTTTGTATATATTCTACTACATGAAAGGAAGTAATTCTGAGATTATGGCGCTCATTGGACTTTTTAAAGTTATGAAACACTTCAAAGGTTAGACAATGTTATTAAATGGTTTTAGGAGTTCATAAATTAGTCACTATAGATTTTTTTAACAAACGCACTTTAAGATAAAGCAGAATGATTTGGAACTGTATTGATTGATTCCATTAAAAGTGTCAATATATATCCTCATTTCACTTTTCCTTTAGAAATACAATCAAGAAAATGTTGGTACTACTGGTTATAATTTTTAATACTAAATTAGAGTATTTAAGTGTATTCTAACTGATTTTTTTCTGACAAGCAAAAAAGTCACTAAAAATACATTTGAAAAGAAATGTTTCTGCCATAATGTATCTCAGATGGTAGAATGATTTGGAGAAAATAGCTTTTGGTGAAACATGTAAAAACATCAGTGGGTGGAGAAGTGAGAAATGTTTCATGAATG